>NC_088875.1:37613093-37800593 GCF_032884065.1 Artemia franciscana
ATAGTCTAGTTTGGCCGTTCTTCGGCTCTTCCAGGCTCCTTTCATCCCGTCCGACTCCCTTTGCTGGCCATATAGCTTCCTTTTCTGCCCTCAGGCTCGCTCAACTCCTTTTCTGACGTTCTTGGTTTTCCCCACCTGTTTCTAGGCTATTCTGTTTTTCATAAGTTTTTAATGACGTATTTGGTCCCTTACAGCCTTTTTAGTCTATTATGACACGCAGCGTTTTTTTTTCCGACTTTTTTAGTCTCCTTTACCCGATTTTTCGTCCCATCAAACTTATTTTGCTGCCATACAACTTACTTGACAATCTTTCAAATTGATCCATCTCTCTCTGACTTTCTTAAAGGCTTGCAGCTTTCCTTAGATTATTCCAGCATACATTTTTTTTCAACGTCATTTGTCTGTCCAGCCTTCTTTGGTCCAATCCGTCTCCATTTTCTTTGGAGGACAGTAACTTTCTTTACTATCTTTCAAACCCCTCAAGTCCTTTTCCAAAGATATTACTTTACTCCACTTTCTCTTAGACTATTCCAACTTTCATAGGTCTTTTGCACCGATATTGGTTTCTCCCACTCTCCTTAACCAAATCTGACATCTTTTAGTGCCTTCTGTCTTCCCCTACTGCCTTGCAATTCACTCTGTTCTTTTCTGTCTGTTTTAGTAATTGCAACTTTCCACATATTATTCCGACTTTCATAGTTCTTTTCTAGTGTTTCTGTTCTTATCTATTTTCTTTAGTACCAACCAGCTTCCTTTACCTTTTTTGACATCCTTTGCAACCGTGCGTTTTTGTCTAATCCTTTCCCGACATTTTTATTCTTCTCAAGCTTCTCTAAGACTATTCTGACTTTCAGTACTTTTCCAACTTTCCTGGTACCCTCCATGGTACCGTCCTGGTACTGTCTCCTCCTGGTACCGTCTCCGTAAGTCTCATATGACTTCTTTTACTTTCTTTCAAGTTATTCTTGGGTTTTTCTGACGTTTTGATCTCCTTCATCTCCTCTTAGCCTAGTCCACCTTGTATAGTCCTTTTCCGGCATTTTTCTTTCTTCAAGCCAACTTTAGTCCCATTCGACTTTCTCCACTGGCTATAAGCTGCACTTGTCTTTCCCCACATTTTTCGTCTATTTATAACTGCTACATACAATTAAATAAAATATAAAAAAAAACATAATTTACCTTCTAACACTTGGGAAGCAATTTTACAATTTTACATATGTTTTGGGGCTGTAATTACATCCACGGAAATACTGCAAAAGCATTGAAATGCACCAATCGTTGAATTTGAATTGGTTTTTGACAATTACCTGCCGTAAACCAACTTTCGTCAAATTTTGGAATAGCATACATACAAATAAATTCTATCAGTTGATGTCTGACCACCATCCAAAAATTATATACCAACTTCGTGAGCGAAAATAAACTATAACCAGAAACAGATTTTTGTTCCCTTTTGACGTTTCAGATTCTTGACATTTGAAAACACGCGAGTGCCAGATGTCAATAAGTTAAGGCTAAATTGTGCCTCTCAAAAAATTTTAACGCATATTTACCCCTAAAACTAATCTCGAGATTCACAAAATTGAACAAGTTAATTGAGGATCTTGGATTCAAGTTCCTCTCCGATGCGATTAGCGCAGACTTAAATCTGAAGTCAGGAAATATAACATATACGGTGATCTATTTCGCAGCATTAAAAAAAATTAAAGTAGCAAATTATAGCTGCGAAACTGGAAAAATTGTAATCTGAAATGCGTTTTTTAAAGACTTTTCACCTTTCTAGACACCATTATCATGTCCAACTCTTCTCTATGGTTTGGACCTGTGTACATGTACATTTTTGACATACGACAGTTTTTCTTTTTAAAATTTTTAACTCGCATGTACATTTACGTCAGTGAAAAGAGGAATCCGATGTGTACTTGTTTTTTAGTTTTTCATCTCGCGGTATTCCTGGAACAGATCAGTCGCAGATAAAAGATGCAGGTCATAGATAAAATTGAAAAAGGTCATTCAAAAAGCAATCGAAGAAAAAACTAGAGCAAAATTAAATTCTTTTCTACAAAATTTCGCATCCTAAAACATTTATTCTGTCGTGCACTCCGTTTTCATGTATCTATATAAGGTAGAACAATTAAACAATTCTTTGGTACAAAAACACATAGAAGTAAAAATGTCATGTGTCTATTGTAGCAGTATATGGCATTTTATTGCAACAAGGAAGCTGAAGTCACATTGTCCAAAATAGGGTAATGAAATAGTTTCATTGTTCAGTGTTGCGAAACGAAACTTATAGCACTTTTTTTGTAATTCCTCAAAAAGGGTGTAATCTGATTACTGAGCGTGATGATATAAACAAGAATGAAATATGAATATTTTAAAGAGAAGAAGAAAACGATTGTCATCTTTAATGGAATGAATTTATAAATATTGAAAAAGAAATCTATTTCTATTATATTTGTTGCTTGTATAAATTAATTTGTTCCCATTAATTTATTGCGCCTTCATAAATTATTCTGTGCATAAGGGAGGTTACCCTTTCCTTAATCTTCTGCTCTTTTAACTTAAATTCTACGGTACTTTACTGAAAACGGTACCAGGGGATCGAACGTCACACGGTTACAATTACAAAACAAATATTTAAAATACATTTGGTTTTCAGCAAAGCACAAATGACTCAATAGCCTTTAGAAGGTCTAAAGTGGGCAATAGCCCTAAACAAAAAGGAAGAAAAAAGACAAAAAACAAAACTGAAACAAAAACAAAACTAGACAGAAAAGAAGGAACATATGAGAAGGTTCGATAGGTAGTTCGGTATCCAGAGGGGGGTATGGGTTTAGAACACCCCCCCCCGAAATGTTTGTCAGACTCGTAAAAAACGTAACTAAAATGAAAATAGACACATTTTTGATGCCTTATATAAAGTCGGCTCAATTTTTGCTGGTATTAGATTTTCATATAGCTCTTTTATTAAAAAAAAAACAAGATAAAAAGAAAAAAAAACTGTTCTGTTTTTGTAGTTGAATTTTAATTATTGGTTTACATTATGAACAATTTTTCATGCTATGATCATTTTAGCAATCTAGATGCTCACAGTGCCTTTAGATTTAGTTCAATATTCCACTGAACATTCCCTGAAAACCTCGCAAATTGTAGCTTTAAGCTTATGCTATATGGTATTTAGATAAAAACAAAGCAGGCTAGCCGATTTCAGATGCAATTCTTTGATAGTCTTATGAGCTATTCACTCAATAAGAGAAGCATCCCAAGGACATGACCTTCCCTTCCGGGCTGGGAATACTTGAAGATATTTAAAGGCTCATTCAAAAACTGTTTCTCATATCTACGTGCTTTTTATAAATTCCGCCATCTGCAAGTGCCAAATAGCACTCAAATGGCACCTTTTGTGTCAATTCCGAAGAAGTGAAAGTAGCTTGCTACCGAAACATCATAGAAAGATGTTTAATAGGTCACATAAAACCTATTTCTTATATCTACGTTTTTTATAGATTCCACCATATGCAAGTGACAAATGGCACTAAAAATGGTACTATTGGTGCCATGTCTCAATTAGAAAAGCTGGGGCAATTGGGCTACCAGAACTTTTTAGATGTCCAATTGCGCATTTGAAAGTCATTACTCATATCTACGTGTTTTTTTAACGGTATTCGTAAGGTATGGGTACGTAGTGGTACGTTTGGGTACCACTTCTTAAGTGGAAAAGTTTGAAACTATAAAACGGTGCCGTTGTAATAATTATGGTCCAAAACCCTTAACTGGAGATATTCTGGAACAACTCTCGTACACCGCCCCCCACCTTCCAGCCCTCTTAGTAAGTCTCATTAGTCTGTTGGGAGAATTCAATAGACTATTTAGCAAGTTCAGCCGACGTTACGGCTCGCAAAATGGTTTTGGAGATATCGGATGTTCTTCAAAGGAAGAAATTCAACAAATAACTAGTAATTAAATCTTGAAATTTCAGATGACTATTTCTTGACATACCTCCTCCCCTCTTCCTTTTCGCACAAGTTCAGCTTCACTGAATATAGTTTAATGGTCTTACTCTTTGTAATAGAAACTTTAATTAATTCAATATTTGTTAGACACTTACGCTAGACAATTATGTCTGGCAAATATGGGCTGTACGCTAGACAATTATGGTCCAACTAGAACAAATAGATTAGATTCGATCATCAGCCGCTTCATTAACTAGCACGTTAGACTTCAAATCAGAATGGCAAGGGCTCATTTCCTTAATCGGGCTTTTTTTCAATCATGGTTTTGTGCCTTTTATATGATTATTTTTCTGCTAATTTACTATTTTTATATATTTTTGGGAATTTTGAAATTTTTATGCACTATTTTTGGAAAAAAATTACGCACCTGACCCCAACTCCTTGCCATTTGGGTGTTGGAGAAACGTAGGCACTGGTTCTCGAACCCCTCAAAGTTGTATCTTTAAAGAAGAATCACATATTGTTATATCTATTTATTTATATTGTTTACTTTTTTTCTAACTATTTAAAGACCGAATAGAAATATTGTAATGTACATAGAGAAATCATAGCACTAAAAACCTCTTTGTATTTATTTTTATGTGCTATATTTCTTGTTTTGTTCTTGTTTATTGCTATTTTGCACCTGTGTGTCTGAAGTTGTTTCATTTTATCAGGGGGAGGGGGAGGTGTTTCGTGAAATAAGTTAGACATACCAGCAATTTGCTTAGGTTTTGAAAACCTTAAGAATCTTCTTTAGAAAAATAGCTACTCTTTGCTAACTGTCAAGGTTGTCCACCTTCAAAAATCGGTTACACCATTTTATGTAGTATGGATTTCCCGGCATTATTTGAAAAATGATCAGAAATTAAACGAAAATAAGTTTTTTTCAACTTAATGTAAGGAGCGAAAATTAAAACTTAAATCGAACCCCGGCATCCCCGTTGTAGCTGTGTCCCTGTGTCCCGGTCGTCATTTATATTCCGAGTATCCCGGTCGTCATTTGTGTCCCAGTGTCCCAGTCTGTAATTTCTCTTTGAGCGTCCCGGTCGTCATGTATATTCCCTGTGTCCCGGTGTCCCGGTCGGCATTTGTGTCCCGGTCTGTAATTTATCTTTGAGTGTCCCGGGCGTCATTTATATCTCCCGGTCGTTATTTGTGTCTCAGTGTCCCAGTCTGTAATATCTCTTTGAATGTCCCGGTCGCCATTTATATTCCCTGTGTCCCGGTGTTTAGTTTTCTTTTTCTCCTTTATTTTTCAGTTTTTTCCTTTTTTTAGTTTTTTTTTCTTTTTCAGTTTTTAGTTTTTTTAGTTTTTTTTATTGTTTTTAGTTTTTTTTTCTTTTTAGTTTTTTTTAGTTTTTACCTTTTTTGAGTTTCTTTAGTTTTTTTTTCTTTTTTAGTTTTTAGTTTTTTACCTTTTTAATGTTTTTTTTTAAGTTTTTTAGCTTTTTTAGTTTTTTTAATATTTTCTTTTTAGTTTTTTTGTAGTTTTTACCTTTTTTAGTTTTTTTCGTCTTTTGTATTAGTGCTAAAGCCAAGGTTCGAACCTGGAACCTCTCGGACCTAGAACCTGGAACATAACGCTTTACCAACTCAGCTACTTCGGCTTGAATACATTCGTTTTTGAATTGGTATATGATGAAATAATTCAGACGTCATATGCGGACAGACACACAAACAAACAACTTATTTTTATATATATATAGATTGTCTCCACATACTTTTTCCGAAACCTCCATCTTTTTGTAAATGCCCCTTGGGATGTTGCTTATTCCCCCCGTCTCGTTTTTAGTAATTGTTACATCTGAGAAGAGACACACTCGAACTAAGATCTGCTTTACTTAGTAAAAAGATCTTAAGCTACAAATCTCTATAAACGTTTTCGAGGTAAAAAAAAAGAAATATTGATTACAATGAAACTTACATATAGAGCCACTGACAGTTTGGTTGGATGCAAGGGCAAAATAATATCTAAGCCCTTAAGACCCGTAGAACTAGAGACATCTAAATCTAATCACTTTATATCTCCTAATAATTTTATTAGAGTGGTATATGGGGGGATGCTTAAAGAGCCATGGATTGACAACAGGATGAAAGGAAATGCTCTCAGATAAAATGGCTCTACTTGTGAATGTATTCATAGATGCTTATCACACATAATTTCTTAAAACAAAACACTGTTAGCACAATCAGTATATCGATTATGATCAAGTATTAGTTATTATTTGAAAGTAAAAAAAAATTGGGGTCTTAAATTCAAAAATCATATGCACTATATAACCATGTGGCGTTTTAGTAACCATGTAGGAAGGCTGAGATTGGTGAAAGTGTGTCTGTTCACTTTGAAGAGGAGCCTACGCAAGATGTACCGTCCACACACGTGGATTAAGCCCAGGTGACCATTTCTTCCTACGCCACTAAATATCTAATGCTTATTCAACTAGCTTATCTTTTATTGTTGCTACAAACTAGATTCTATTCTCACTTACTAACCCGCTTCTAACATTACTGTTTCTTTTTTTCTGCTGCGTTGCCACTTTAAACAGATTTGATGCATCATATAACACCATATACCCATATAACCATGTGACATTTACCACGCGCGGATTAGGAAGGCTGAGATTGGTGAAAGTATGTCTGTTCATTTTAAAGAGGAGCCTACGCAAGATGTACCGTGATGCACCGAGATGTACATCAAATAATAGAGAATGGATAATCCCTCAGAAAAAAGTAGCAGTAACGTGAGGGGAGTAAAAGTAAATATGAGTTCTATGTTGTCTTTATAATTCCGATCATGGTTAGTACTAAATAAATTATACATATGAATATCCATCAATGACTTAGTGCTTTTAAAATACATGTTGCGGTAAGAGTATAAAACAATAAAATGAAAGACTTTAACAAGGGAAAAGATCAGAATGGGTGACGTTAAGCGCTTAGAGTATCAGAATGATTGTTTCGATTGATTTTTATGATCCATTTAATTCTGTTATTGCTTTTATATATCGTATTTGACGAGCTAGTTATTCTTCGGTTTATTTTATTACTTGTCTGTTGGGGTTTTAAGTGATTCTATTTTTTGGGAAAGTGTGCTATGCTCTGAAAGAGATGGTCAAATTATAGCATTTCACTTTACGTAAATCTGCATCTAGAAGTATATATATAGCGAAGACATTTAGCAATCAAAGACAACGCTCTAGGCTCTAAAGGAAACCAAGAACCCACCCGTCTTCTTTCTTTTACGTGCCTCCTCCCATCAAAACTGATCAAAAAACAGTCAATAAATTTAATAACTATGCCTCTAGGGTACCTTGCCCCCCCACAGACCCCATGACATGGTTTTTAAATTTCTCCACTATCTTGAACAAACTTGCTGTTAAAAATTTAAATTAGTGTTGGGGGCATGTAAAATGGTGAGAAGGGTACTTCTGGGGCACCGTGCCCCAGGCTCCTGAGATAAGGATTGTAAATTATGCAATTTGCCCATTGCTTACACACAGGATTTATCACTGGGAAAGGGAGAATGTTTGAACATGGGTGTGTTAAAAAGCTAAGGATATTAAGACGAAACTTCAGGAAATATAGTGGGTATGTTGATTTAAAATTAAAAGACATTATGTACATCGAGTTATTGAAAGGGGGTATCTGCTATTTCTTGGGAACTGTTAAGGGTATCAGAGGCAATGCTATAGCTTTGTCTATAGTAAAGACCATAAGACTTCAATGTTTAATTATTACTATTCCCCCCCCCCAAAGGCACTTTATATGGAAGGAGTGGTCGTGTAAACTTGGGAGGGGGTGAATTTGTTTGAAATCGGAAATTCTAGTGCCTTTTTTAAAGAGTGAAAAGTGATCGGGGACAGCTAAACCCCACATGCTCTTTTCCCGGACTTCATCCGAACAAAAATTTTCGATGGCTATTTTGTTTAAATTTGTTCAAAGATCAGAGAACAATAGCTCTGGGGTCGACAAGATCCCCCAGAGCCTGAGGCACGTGTTGAAAGTTAAACCACAGAGGTGTATAAGGTTATTATGGAAGGGGTGGTCGTTTAATCTTCGGAGGGCACTCCTTTGATTAAAAATTAAAAGTTCTAGTTCCTTTTCAAAAGTCAAACGTGATCGAAAAAAAAAAACGACAGAGATTAAACAAACAATCATAGCAAACAAACACACAAGAGCAACCACATAAATGAATGAATAAATCTTAAAACGACTAAAACTTAAATTGAATATGCAAATCAAGCTGAAAACGAACAAAAATCACTAGGAGCAAGAGTTTGGCTACTTCCTCCTTCCCTAATTGTCACGGGCGTCATTTTTTCATGGGGAGGGGGTGAGGAGGGCAGTTGACCCCCCAAATAATGTGTAAAAAAAGACTGATATATATTCCATGCCCCTTGACAATCTGAATATGGACCCTCTTGCTCCCCTCCCCCAATAAAATGCTGGAGATTTTCCCCTGATAAAAGCCTAAAGCCTTCTAGTGTCACTGAAAATTAAAATAACATTTACAATTAAAAATAATGTTGAACTGATGAGCTTTCAGCGATTAATATCACTATGTATCAAATATTCAGTTTCTTTTCTAGATCGTTCCAAGACTGTTCAAGACATATGTAGTTTTCAGTAAAGCGCCAATAACGTAGTAGGCTTTACACTTTTACAGTTATGGAAGAAGGCAGTAGCCATACTCTTGTTTGTAAAGATTTGTGCTTGTTTTAAGCTTGATTTACATATGCAATTTAAGTTTTACTCGTTTTAAGATTTATTTATTCATTTATATTTCTACTTCTTGTATGTTTGTTTGCCATGATCGTTTATTTAATTCTGATCGTTTAAAGTTATTTTTATTCTTCAATATTAAAAGATTTTTTGTTCGTTTTAATTTTAATTTGCTTATTCAATTTAAGTTTTAACCGATTTAAGATTTATTTGTATATTTATATTATTCATTTATATTATATTATATTCATTTGTATGGTACCTGTTGCATGTTTCTTTGTCATGATGGTTCATTTAATATCTGTTCATTAGGGATTTAAGTTATTCTTTAATAGTATTTTCTTGTCGTTTCGAATTGAACTATTATAGATTTGTATTTCTGCTGGTCTTAATTTTTATATGACCTTTAATTTTCTTTGAAAAACTTCTTATTTAGAATTTTTTTAAAATTAATTAACTTTAAACACTCAGGGCCACTACTACTAGTACTACTACTACTACTACTACCTCTGTGACTACTGGCAGCTATGACGACTTGTGAATGAGACTATTTGCTACTGCTGTGAATTGACTGTGACAGTTTGCAACTATGGCCACTTGCGTTTTTGACTCCTTGCGACTGCGACCACTTATACCTAAGAATACATATGACTACACCTACTTGTGAAAACAGCAACTTGTGACTCCAACAGCGACTACTTGTGACTCTGACTATTTATAACTGTGACTACTTGCGACTGCGACAACTTGCAACTATGACTAGTTGCGACTGCGACTACTTGCCACTGCCAAAACCTATGTTGGTGGCTAATTGTAACTGTTACTACTTGCAACTACAAATAGCTGTTACTCTGGCAGGTCAGGACTGCGATTGCTTCCGACTGCAACAACTTACCAGAGTGATTACTTGGGACTGCAACTACTTGTCACTGCGAAAACTTGCGATTGTGGCTTCTTGCGACTGTTACTGCTTGCGACAACAAATACTTGTGACTGGGACACCATTCGACTGTCACTACCAGTGATGACTGCAACTACTTATGACTGCGACAACTTCCGACTGTAGCTACTTGCAGCTGTGGCTATTTGTGATTGCGGCTGAAACTATTTATTACTATGAATTGACTGCTTGTTACTCGACTAATTGGGAAAGGGTGATCATACAAAAATTCGGAGGGAGCTCATTCCATCTGAAATTGAAAGTTCTAGTGCCTTTCCTAAGAGCAAAAAGTGATAGAAAGGTAGCCAGCCCCACATGTCCTCATCTGCTTCCCTCCCCAAAGACATTCGATCAAAATTTTGTGATAGCCTTTTTCTTCAAAACATATAAATGTCAAGTAAATATACCTCCGAGGACAACATGACAACCCTCCCATCCCAAAGCCCCTTGGTCATAGGTTGTAACATGTAAGTCGTGCATTACCTACATATATGGTTTGTTTTTGCGAAAAAGGGGTGGGGGTGCTTGACCTTTGGACTCAAAAAGGCTTAAGGTAATAAGATACAATTTCCTGGAAATGTCTAGGGAGATATTAAACCAAATCAAAATGAAATATGTGAATGTTAGTTGTGGAAAGTATCAGAAATATCTGAGTAACAGCTGAGGGTATTAAGTAGAAACTTTTAGGGTATGTTGAGGGGGGTGTTCATTGGATAAAAAGGCAACCAGCCCCTCCTCTTCGCCCTATTTAGATGCTTTCTCCTCGAAATGGATAGAATTTGAGATAGACAATTTGTTCATAATCGTCAAAAAGTAAAGTATATATGCCCTCTGGTATGACTTGACCCCCACATACCCCGCGACAAGGGTTATACGTCATGCAATTTCCATAATGTTAAAATATACAGTTTATTATTGGGAAAGTGGCAAATGTTGGATCATAGATCGGTAAAAATTAGCAAAGAGTATCAAGTTGAAATTTCTGTAAATGTTAAACTAAATCAAAAGACACTATATGCATCCAGGTTGTTAAAAGATCGTATCTATAATATCTCGGGAACAGATAAAGCTATTAACCTGAAACCTTCAAGGTTATTACAAACACTACTACAGCGACTGAAGCTACGGCTACCCGCAACTGGGACTACTTTCAGCTGCGACTATGACAACTTTTGAACTCACCTACTTGCAACTGCGATTGGGAATAAGACTACTTCTGACGGTGACTAATTACAACTGTGACTGCGACTACTTCCGACTCCGACTGAAGCTATTTGTCGCTGATAATACGACTACTTGCGACTACGACTACTTGCAACAGTAGCTTCCTGTGAATACAACTTCGTGTGACTTTGATAAATTGTGACTGCGACTGCTTAAGATTGTAACTACTTGTGACCACGCCTATGTGCGACTGTGACTAATTGCAGGAATTTGGTAATGTGTACTTGACTGAAAACCAAATTTATGTTAACGATTTGTTTTTATAAGTATCAGATTGAAAATAAAATATTTGTGTATTATCATATGTTACACTATTATTATATAACAAACATATATTTTCAGTATATTTTCATTTGTTCTTTCCAGTCATCTTGATTATTATAGTGAATTACTTTTGGTCGATGTTTGAAAAGTTCAAAATGCATAGTTTTCAATAAAACACAAGATGACCCAGTAGGCTTTAGAGGGTTTACGGTTAGGAAATTAAAGACTGTTTAAAGATTGACTAGAGTAATCAATCGAATCTTTATTCGGTTTAGGGTTTATTTATTCATCTAAATCAGCATCTGTTATCTTTACTCTTATGTGGTCATTTATTTTAATTTTGGTTCATTTTGAGTTTCACGTCTTCCTTGACAGTAATTGTTAGTCGTTTTAAGTATAAATTATAATAAGACTTTATTTCTGCTTGTCCTAAGTTTTAAAAACTAATTACTATAAAAAAAGTGATTAGAGAGAAAAAGGGTCTTACAAAAACTAATTACCGAAAAGGTGATAAGAGAGAAAGAAAGTGTGAGTAAGCCTCATGCAATATAAAAAAAGCGACCCCCTCCATAAAAAAGTGATAGGGAGATCCTTTCAGTATAGTGAGTGATAGAGAGATCTTTTCATTATGAAAAGTGGAAAAGTGACCAGAAATCACTCCTCCAGTATAAAAAAGTAAAAAATGATAGCCTCTTCCTCCAAAAATTATGGCGGAAAGAGTAAATGAAGTGAGGCCCATTCAATATGAGCCAACTATAAAAAATTAAAATTTTAGAGGCAATATATAGATAAAAAATTCTATAGTGAGACATAATAGGCTATTGTATAAATTATACACTCCAATTTTGTTTTTTTTTTTGGGGGGGGGGGGGTATATTAAAATAACAAAAGTGTACTATATATTTATTTTCGAAATTAAAAGGTAACTCTTAATAATAAAAATACTAAAGAGATGTCCACCGGGCTGAAGGCCCCTCATACATTCGCATATGGCATGAATAACCAGAGGTGGGGTATACAGCCCTTCCGCTATTTTTCTCAAACTGTTCGTTTTCCTAATTAAGCTGTGCATTATACGACACACTTCCTTACCCACCTTTCTTCCTGACCAATTAATGTCAAAATTTCAGGCTCATAACTTCAAATTGGAAGGTATCATCTCTTTTCCTTTCGTTTGGATGCAATTAAGAAAAATAAAACATTGGCAAAAGTACATATAGTTATTGTAAATCTGGGTAAAAATAACACATAGTATTTTTCTTTTGCTCAGATCTGTATCAGCGTTTAAGTTTTTGTTTAGAAATGTTACTAACATCTCAATAAACAAATCGTTTCTCTTTTTCTCGTTTTATTTCATAGTCAGTTTTGTTCTGAGCGTAGAATACAACTACTTGGGCGTTTATATATAAAAATTGCCTTATTGATATCATCTAATAATTTCTCAGTTGTATTAAGCTCCCTTTTACTGTGTTGCCAAATAAGGCAGGAACATCATAATAAAGGTTTATTATAGCAAAAAGAAAGAGATACGTTGAAAATTTTTAAATTTTCAGTGAAATATTTCCAAGACTTGGTGAACATTCTTGTTTATGATCTACCTTCGTTAGAGTAGATACCATTTTTGGATTTTAGAGTTTGATTGTGGGTTATCCTATTTTTGCTTTTTACTTAATATTCGTTCGTTGTTATGTTTTGTGACGAAACTTATCCGAAAAATTTATCATGTATTTGGTTCAGTAATCGATGTTTAATTAGCCCGATTTGAGTTTAGTTATAGTTCTAAAATAGAGGTGAACACATATAGTAATCTATCGATGAAATGCCACAAATTATAGGGATTAACATAAATTGCCAGTTACTAAATACTAGTCAAAAACCGTGTTTGAGGAGAGGTATAAAACGAAAAATAATAGCATACATATTCTTATAAGGACTGAAGAAGAAAAAAAGCTCACCCTCTTCAACTGAAGTTTGAATTCCCCTTCCCCCTCTCGAAAAAAGATACACTTTCAGAATTGTTTGCTCGATTCCTGGAGCATGAGAGAAATTACTCGCCCATGACAAAAAAAAAAAAATAAAAATGCGCATAAGCTTATAAGCATTCAAAAGCCTTGACTTATCTGATTTCCAAAATTTTTTTCTTATCTTTATTTGAAATCTGGCAAACTTCCTCCGTGTCAAATATCCCCTGGAAAATTCCCTTCACTTAACATTATTACGAAAATTCCATGACTTTTAGTCCTTTCTCCAGGGGCTTTGGGGGGTCCCATCATCACCAGAGGCATAGCTATTGAACATTTTAACTATATTGAACAAAATGGCAAAATCAAAAAAATTTGGTTACATCTTAAGGGGAAACAGGGAGCGTGGGAGGGGGGATAGTTGCCGACCAGTATGTTTAGTTACCTAGAAGGGGCACTAGAACTCTTAAGTCCTGTTTGAATGAGCCCTGTCCTAATCTATTAGGACAATCGGTTCAATATGAACACCCCAGAAAAAAAACAGGCATCAGTGATCTATCTTTTGATAAAAGTACTAGATTTCACGTTTTTACAGACAGGAGCTTGAAACCTCTACAATGAGGTTCTATGATGAGACACTATATTACTTTGGCGTTTTGGGGTGGTTTTTCTCCTTTTTCGAAAACCAGGCAACTTTTGTCAGCCTCGTAGCTTTTGTTTGGAAACATCAAATTTAATGAATTTTACATATTTGAAATCAGTAAAAGTGGCCAATCGCTTATGCACATTGATTTACATCACAATTTCTTCTTTTAAGAGTATTGGTTACTATTTGGCCGAGAGGTTCTTTGATTCCCGTTTTGATCATGTTCGGTTTTCTCTTTAATTGTTTTCAATGGATGTTTGTGTTCTAATCTTGTATTTTAGCCTCTTTTTTCTACTAGCTCTTAGTAGGTGCTACTTTTTTTGTACTTTTTGAGGAGTATAAATAAATATTTATTGCTAAATCAGGTCAAAATTTACTAAATTTCGGTACTGCTTAGCATAATGGCATGTCTCCAGGTCAATTACAGTGCTACCAGCCTTAAAATTATTGTTATATTTTTTTTTGCTGATTCTCGACTTTTTTTGTATTCTATTGCCAGTTAAATGTACGAGGGAGAATCTTATTTAGAATAAAAACTTTTTTTTCGTGTTTCCGGAGGCGCGACTTACAGACTCCTTGCTTAGTTTCTTTCTTTGTATATGGATTGGAATCACCTACGCCCTTGTTGTTGCAGAGTATTTTATTCTCAAGAACGCAAAAAACTAAAGTATATATATTTTTCTGTGTGTGTTATCACTATATTTGAAAGTGACAATGTTATGGAATGTTTATTGGTAGCTGAAATTTGGTGGTTAGGAGGGAGGTAAAGGCCCTGGATCAAGTTATATAAGGGATTTTCACTTACTACTGAGTGGTTTTTAGTATCCTTATCAAATTCTTTGTTTTTGAAGGTTAAAAAAGGGAAAAAATTCACTGGATCTTGGGGTCCGCTTTCTAAGGCCAGACAGGGAAATTTTCATTGATCATTGATGAGTCCTGGTAAGAATGTGATCAGACTAGCTATAAAATATCCACGTTCTCACAAAACAGTTCGTGGCAATGAACTGTTCGAAAAAATCAACCCGACTCAATAGTAACCGAAACTACAAAAAACGAAATTTTGATACCAATAGATACATCAAAAGAATTTGAATTTAATGCTGATTTTAAATATATAAGTTTCATCACGGTTTGTCTTACCCTTCAAAAGTTACAAGCCTGAGAAAATTTGCCTTATTTTCGAAAAATTGGGAAACACCCCCTAAAATTCATAGAATCTCAATGTAAATCACCCCATGTATGAGAGAATCCTATTGTAAAGTAAGGAGTGACATTAAAACTTAAAACGAACAGAAATTATTCCGTATAGGAAAGGGACTGTCCCCTCTTCAGCGTCCCACTCTTTACACTGATATTTTTTACTGTTTGGAAAAGTAGAGTTGTGAGAGAGAGTCAAACTTCAGCGTAAAGAGCGAGGCGTTGAGGAGGGGCAACTCCTTTGATATGAAGAATAATTGAACGCCGCTCCTTACTCTCAGTTAGAAAAAGTTGTCTTTTTATTTAATCAAATATAAATGACCAAGCGTGAGCATGATAGTGACGATTGGGACCATACCTTCAACGATCCTGATTAGCAGGGGATTTACAATGTCTATTTAGACAGATATGGGAAGTGGGAGGTTGGGAACAGCAAGGACTGAAAAAAGGATCTCTGAATGATCCCAGTTCTAAAGGAGGGTAACATTTCAAAATAAATATGCTACAGGAAAGATCTGAACACCAGGACGATGGCTGGTATCTCCTAGCCACATAGACCGTTAGTCTTAACAATAATAATAATAATGTATTGACACCCTCTGTAAAAAAAAATGCATCATATATGAGTTCATAAAGAAAGAAAACAGAAAAGCAAAAACACTCACGTAACAACACAAAAAGAGAAAAAATATGAACTATAGGTCGAACACTAGTGATATATATTTATTTCAGATTGTACGCAAGAGGAAAATCAACAATTCTGTCGCAATGCTCTCGGATTTTGGTGGCAAGTACATCCATTTTTTCACATATTTCGAACACTCCATAGCGCCTAGAAATGTAACTGTCTCGTATCCAAATGGGTATACATAGAAAATATTTGCCAAACCGAAAAAATGCTGAACGGATCTCTTTACGCTCAAAGTTCTCAAACTTCCGCCAAGTCGTCCTCAGTGCTAAAAAAAATAAGAAAGAGGAAAAAGAAAAAAAGAAACAAAGAAGAAACAACAACAAAATCCAAACTTTTTAAGTCAACTGTACGAGAGGAAAAAAGACACTGAATAACAAAAAATAAACTATAATAACATACACTGAATAACAAAAACCAACTTGAAATCAATGAAAGAGAAGTTACCAATTAGATTGAATAAGGATCCTTTGCCTTGCAACAGATTTTACCCGTCTACAATTTCGGTTTTCATTAGATATGTGGACAGGTTGTCTTAAATTAGACTGGGCGAAAATATTCATAGAGTCTTTTAATATTAAATTATTATAAATTGGACTTAAGGAAATATTCCCGTGTCTCTATTTATAGCCAAATTTCTATTTAAAGGTTTTTTTTTATCTCAATTGCCTCTTTAAAAGATTGCAGTAGGCCATTTACGGTGAATGTTAAGTTGCCTCTTCAAAAAGAACTAAGTGGTCAGGATTTTCGTACATATGCTGGGCCAGAGCTGAATCAAAGTTGTCATTTTTATTTTCCAATCTCAGGGACTTATCTATTGAAATTTTGTGTTCGTGCAATCGTTCCCCTAGTTGTTGATGGGTCCTGTCAATGTAAAATTTTCCACATGAACACGGGACTCTGTAGACACCACTTCCTAGCATAGGGTCAGTTTTATCCTTTCCTGAGTTGAAAAAACAAACTTTTTGTTCAGTTTTGAAAGAAACAGAAAGATTATGTTTTTTTTTTAATTTCCAAGTTTGTCGCTAAGTTTCCAGACGTATGGTAATGTAGTGAAAGTTTTTTTCTCAATTGCCAGTGTAACTGAATCAAGGGGGACGGGCTCCCTGTTTTCCTGTTTTACCTTTTTTAATTGTCTATCTATTATATTTTCAATGAGACTGATTGGGAATAGAATTGCAGAATAGAATATCTTTAACATAACCTTACTCGGATTTTACATGATTACGCGAACATATTTTGAGAACCCTGTCGACTAAAGAAATTACTACCCCTCTTTTTACACAAGGAGGGTGATTTGACGAGAAATATAGATACCGATCATTATGGGTCGGCTTTCTATATATAGAAAATTCAAGGCTAGGAATATTTTTTATAATTAAAACATCCAAGAAAGGGAGCTTTCCTGAATCTTCCAGTTCTGTTGTAAATTGAAGATTCGAATCAAAAGAATTCAAGTGTGCCAAAAAATCTTTTAGAGAGTCCTGACCATGTTCCCAAACAGCAAGAATATCATCAACGACACGAAACCAGAGAGAGTGTTTTAAGGGGAAACTATTCAAAGCTGACTGTTCTATTAAATCCATGTAAAAATTTGCCAAAAAAGGAGACAAAACAGTGCCCATGGGTAGGCCCTTGACCTGAAGGAAAATTTTTTCTCGCATATTTAATGAAAACCAAAATTGTAGACAGGCAAAATCTGTTGCAAGGTAAAGGATACTTATTCAATCTAATTGGTAACTTCTCTTTCATTGATTTCAAGTTGGTTTTTGTTGTTTGATTCTGTGTCTTTTTTCCTCTCGTAAGTTCACTTAAAAAGGTTAGATTTTGTTGTTGTTTCTTCTATGTTTTTTTTCTTTTCTTTTCCATCTTTCTTATTTTTTTTTGAGCACTGAAGACGACTTGGCGGAAGTCCTTGTCGAAATATTTGCTTGCTTTTCATATTTTGCTACTGGCTGATAAAATCCTTGTTTTTCACCTATTTGATTTTTCTCTTTTCATTTATTATTTCCTTTCTTTGTTTTCATACGTACGTGTTTGGATATACTGGTTGACAAGACTATTAATATCACTAAACTACAAGAAATAATTAATTTACACTAGATAAAGCAAGACAATGTAGGGTATTGAAATGAACAATATTATCAAACGCTCCAGAAATATCCATTGTTAGGCAGTAAAGTGGGTATATGGAATTAACCGCATCTTTCACAAGGCGAGTGAGAATATAGTGAGCCTGAGAGTGGCTAAAAACCCCTAAGAAAACCCACCTGCATAAACATAGAATCACAATTAGAATTTTTTTCCAGTTGTAATGTGTGTTCAAAAACTTTGACAAAAAAAACTATACAGTGATCGGTCGATAACCACTGCAAATATCAGGATCTTTTCCTCGGTTAAGAATATAACTAGCATAATCAGTTAGAAAACTATCTGGTACAGTAGATTGAGCTAGACACGCTTGAAAGAGCATTTGCAAATGCAAAGCAAACAAAAGCAAACTTTCGCATGCAAACCGATTAGGGTTCGCGTAGCGCAGGTGCCGATCTCCTGATTCTCAGCCCTCGGCCGGGGTGCAATGCGTGGTTGGGGGCAAGCCATCCGACGCTTTCCCGTGCTTTTCCCTAGATTTCTCTAGGTACCCATTTGAAGCTGGGTGGACTTTTGGCTTGTCTTACGGGGAAACGCCACTAACCCTCGTCCTAAACCAAACGGTCGGCACCACCGAGATTCGAACCAGCGACCCTTCGCTTGTGAGTTCGGCGCGTTAACCACTCGGCCACGGACGGACTGAATGGCAAATGACTGAAAAGAAAGGGCGATCAAATGAAAAACAATTAAAATAAACACTATTACTGTCAAGAATACTAGATCGTTATCGATATCAGCCGAAGATGCGGATAGAACATCAGATTATCGAATACGGTGTGTTAAAAATGATCTAAATTATACAAAACATATTACTTGGAGGAACATATCAACAGCACTAAACACTGAACGGTAATAATTGGAAAGATCTAGTAACTTTGAACTTGAATGAGTGACTGATGTGCACTTTTTACAATTAACTACATTCCTCAAAGAGGCTTAATCACTTGGTTTGCGTCACGCATTGAAGAGAGCATGGTGCAAGCTGATTTTATAAAACGGGTCCAGAGGATGAACAATCACATGCAATCTAAAGGTGCAACCAAAATTTAGCTTTAAATTAAACACCTTTTAGTTCAGGATCAGTATTCCAAAGGCTTTCTGGTACCCAGTATTTCAAAGGCTTTCTGGTATTCTCTCAACAGGTACAGGTGCTTTGGCAGCAGCTTTTAAAACAAGCAGGCAACTAAGAGTATAAAGAGTTTAAATTAAACAAAAGGCTTGAACTGGAACAGCAGTTTGAATCAACTGGCAAGGTACTTTAATTGAAGATAACAATGTATTGAGAGTGCTGATATAAAAAGGAAGATCAATGTGTTTCCAGTAATACTTATTAAACCACTTAGAATTGAATGCAAGAAGGTTAACTGACAACGGGAAGAGGAGGTCACACTTTAGAATCGAATGGTCATCATCATATTTTTGTCATCGATATTGACGACTGAGTTGATCAACGACGCACTTGGTGCAATTACCTTATCAAGGTTAGACTTTGATCCACCTCTATTATAAATATTTGTGAATAATAGGTTTTCGCTGCGATATGAAACCCACTGGGTAGATATTCCAACATAAGAGTCAATCAATCTGAATCATAAAGGATCTCACAATTCATATCACAAGCTAAGATCTAGGATTCTTAGAATGGAGGTTTTCCAAGAACGATTTGAGTCCAGAGCAAGATTTGGCAAATGTAGTTACAGATGCGATATTATGGCAGTCTTGGGGAAGGTATATATTTACAAGGACAACGAATAAAATATACAACAGATAAAAATCGCAAACAAATTGTGAGACAAAGAAGATCAATTGAGAATGAAAATATTAACCTTTGTTTAAAGGTATTCTTGCAAAAAAAAAATAATACTATGACATAAAAGATTGTCAAAAGAGGTCTTTATCGTTAATGCCGTTTATGTTTAAATGCACAAAGCTCGTTAGCGTTGGGTGAATCATTTTAAACTACTAGACAAAGTTTTCTTTAGCATTTCAATCAAAGCCTGTAGGACACATGCTCTTTGCCACAATTTGCACATTTTGGCAAAACATTACACGGATTGTTCTTGGTCTTTGCATGGGACCGGCACATCTGAAGCACTTTATTTCGATGGGCTTAAGAGGACAACTAGCTATCAAGTGAGCACCAGATTGACATCAAAGACAACTCCTTGGCATTTCTTTGTAAATGCGTAGACTACACGAAGATCTCATATCCAAGACGAAAACCAGAAGTAATGGTTGAATCAACGGTAGCAAAATCAAGGAAATCTAACCAAAATGCACATGAAAATCCAACTTGAAGCACTTTAAGAGGCCTGGAGATTGCAGATTCAAGGTCTTCAAGGTATACCAACTCGATATACTATTGGAAAGACCTTTAAAAACATCGAGCGCTTTCCGGTCTATAACGTTTGCTCGAATAATGGGTTGGCTTGAAAGGGCCACAGCGGCAAGTGATGTAACTGAATTTCGTCTTTAGTACCGACAAGCCAGGGCAAACCACCGTGGGAGGGCTTCGCCAAAGGGATTCAATCATCGACAGTAAGCGAACCTTAAAGCATTCTTAAGCAATTCGTACAAGATTCAAACTTTAGCTGAAAAAGCGAGGTGCTGAGGAGGTGGCAATCTCCTTCATATACGTTAATGTTTCTGTTAGTTTTAAGTTTTAATTGCTTTTAGTCGAAAAAGCTTGTATTTTTATTTAATTTCTGATCGTTTTTTAAATAAAGCCAGCAAATCTGGCCCCTCCTCCATGGAGAAATCCCCCTCCAAAAAGGAATATCCTAAGAAAGCAAGACATGTGAAAGCAATTACGTATAGAAATTGTGACAAATTACCCAAATTTACCCTAACAAGTTCACCCCCTAGAAACTCCTCTCCCAATGGAAAATTCTCCTGTGGAAAAGCCCTAGCATAAAATTCACTCCCCCTTATCCAAAAATGTATACATACTTCTCAATAACAAATACTATGTGTAAACAATGGGCAAATTTTATAACTTAAAGAAGTTTTCCCTGGGCTTGTGGGGGGGGGGTACATTATATTCAAAAGCATAGTTATTGGGCGTTCCAACTATGATGAGCAAAATGGCTATTTCAAAATTTTTATCGGACCACTTTGGAAATAAAAGGGGCGGGAGAGGGGGCCAGGTTGCCGTCCAATATTTTTGGTCACCTAAGAAAGATACTAGAACGTTTTAATTTCCGTCCAAGTGACCCATCGAGACGATCTCCCCTGGAAAAAAACAAACAAAAAACGAACAGCAAACAAATAAAAACGCAACCGTGACCTTTCTACTGGCAAAAAATACAAAATTCCACATTTTTGCCGATAGGAGCTTAATGGCTCTCCAGTAGGGTTTTCTAATACCCTGAATCTGATGGTGTGATTTCCATTAAGATTGTATGGCTTTTAGGGGTTTTTCCCCATTTTTTGAAAATCAGGCAAATTTACTCAGGCTCGTAGCCTTTAATCGGAAAGACTAAACTTAATGAAACTTATATGTTAGCATAATAAGTCGGTTCTTTTGATATATCTATTGGTATCAAAATTCCGTTTCTTTGAGTTTTGGTTACTATTGAGCCAGGTCGCTCCTTACTTTAAGTTCATTACCACCAACTGTTTATACAGGTTCACTAGGATCAGTCGGCGGATGCTTAAGAACCACAGCAAATCAAGGTTTCACACTACTTACGTTAGCAATATTCGGATCACTATATCTGGTAAACAATGATTCCGGACACGAGGCACTAGTAACGAACTTCAATTGGTTTTTTTAAGGCACTTGCTTACATTGCCCTTAGGAGCTGCAAATCCAGAAGCTGGAATGACAGGAACTTTGGATGGCAATCTATATAAGAAAGGCTGGTACAGTAATGTTCTCTGCATAAGACCGAGTAATCCCCACTCTGATATCAGACACAGGAAATGAGTTAAGATTTTCTCCTTGCCGCCGCGGCATCACTTCAGAAGGAAAATTTTTCCTGTGAAGCAGTTTCATAGCCTCAATAACATCCTCGAATTTGAAAAATTCAGCCGTATTCTTTTACAATTGTGCTGCTGCCGTGTCCACTCTTAATACTGACCTGGATATAATTGAGAACCGGATAGCAAAGAACACCAACCCGTTCTTGAGCATCTAACATTGTCATTTCAATGACAATCAAAATGACCTAGCGGTTGACACAGAGATAAAAAATCTTACAAAGCAGGGGAAGCGTCGGTACCCACTCACCTAGCCGCCGCAGTTTATTAAAGGTCCCTCTCAGCCGGCAAACCGGCTCTAGCGGTGGTAAAACCGCCCCTTTTCATCCTGCTTAGTAGGAAAGTATTTCAAATAATGATAAAAAAAATGACTCAGATGATGTAAATATTAACTTATCAGTCGTACCGTGCATACACAGCCGTAATTCTTAGGACGTAATCACTCACAAACTAATATAAAATTATCTGACAAATTTCAATCGCAAGTTCAAAAGTATTTCACTTATAATATATTTATTTTACTAATGTGAACTATATATACCAATTTCACTTGCGACTAATTTATAAATTGGGGGCTTTTCATGATAGTGAATAAAACTAAAAACATTAATTTTCTTTTACCAGGATTTCCAAATGCTGCATTGGTTAAAAAAAATTACATGTTAAATTTTTTTTAACTTCCCTGCTGTGTGAGATATTTTCAACAAAAATTAACGAAAATTAAAAAAAAAAACTAGTTTTTTAACTGAAAGTAAGGAGCGACATTAAAACTTAAAACGAACAGAAATCACTCCGTATACGAAATGGGTTTTCCCCTCCTCAACGCCTCGCTCTTAATGCTAAAATTTTTAATTGTTTTGAAAAGCAGAATTGTGGCAAAGAGTCAAACTTTAGCGTAAAGAGCGAGGGATTGCGGAGGGGACAACCCATTTCATATATGGAGTAATTTCTGTTCGTTTTAAGTTTTAATGTCGCTCCTTAATTTCAGTTAAAAAAAAAATTTATTTAATTTCTGAACGTTTTTGAATAAATGCATGTTTGATTTTGGCTCTCCGCACATATTTTCATTATTAAAATGAAATTTGTGTATTAATTCTTTTTTTGGCTAAATGGCTTTCTCTTAGTTGCCCTCCAATTTTTCGGTTACTTAAAAAGGCAACTAGAACTTTTAATTTTTAACGAACATTTTTATTAGTAAAAATATACGTAACTTAAGAATTAATTCCGTAAAAAACTTTTATATTGTTATATTTTTATTATGTATATGAGAGGGTTTGTCCCGTCGCTAAAACCTCGCTCTTTACACTAAATCTTAAGTTTTGTCCCAATTCCTTAAGAATGACGCCTGAATTAGAAAGGCCGTAGAACAAATAGTTGAATTACTAAAAATACTTTAGCATAAAGAGCGAGGTATTTATCTCCTCCTAAATACCTCGCTCTTAATAGTAAAGCATTTTTAGAACCCCTCATATGCGTAATAATCTCTGTTCGTTTTAAGTTTTAATGCTACTCCTTACTTTCAATTGAAAAAACTTTTTCATGTTTATTTCTTCATTGTTTTTTTTATAGTAATGCTAGAAAATCCTGCGCCCTTTTCATTGAATTTCTCTTCCCCCATGACATATTCCTCCAAGGAAAGATCCTCCCACATAGCCCCCTTCCCTCCACCCCACCCCCAAACCAGAAAATCACCCTGAAAACGTCTGTACACTTCCCAATAACCATTAGTGTATGTAAACGCTGGCCAAAGTTTGTAACTTGCAGCCCCTTTCCCAGGGACTAAGGGGGTAAGTCATCCCCAAAGACATAGTTATTAGTCAGGGAGCCACTCAACGAAAATGTGTCGGGTAGGTGATCAGTGAGGAGCAGAAGGTTTGACAACGGAATATGGGGTAATCGATAGCGCTGATCACGGAAATGGGCGTTATATACTCGGCTGGGGGGTGCTTGACCCCGAAAATTGAAAATTTCGCGTTTTTTTTTACTATTAAATCACGTTTCGGAAAAATTTCCACAATGATCGCCAAATCTTTCGTAACTGATGCCAGAAGTGACGAGTACAGTAGGGACCATCGCGAATGACCTTGAAACTTGCAATTTTAATTTTTTTCTATTCGCGCTGGAAAAGATTTCACGCCTAGATTCAGCTGGTAGCGGATAGTTTTATTATCTCAGACAGGAAGATTGCCACTATACTCAACAATGACCTTGATTACAACTCTCTTTCATTCCTAATCAGAATTATTAGTAAACTTGACAAGATTATTATTCAATAAGCTTGAATAAACAAAAAAAAGGTTACTATACTAACACCTGCTACGGATTTCGTGAACGGCACTTGTTACTACAAAAGTTAAAAAGTAGCTCAGCATATCAAATTATCCATCAAGCATATCAAACTCGTCCATAAAACACTTCCCACCACAGCCACAAAGTAAATCGCAAGGTCTATTTCCAGCACATGAACATTTTTTTGTACAGCGCTTGCACGAGCAGTACTGGGGGACCACACCTTCTGGAAATGTCTGAAGGGTAGACACAACTGGCCTAACCCCACAGTCTTGAAACATCCAGCTAAATTGCAGGGGATCCAGAAACTGTGGCTTTGCTCGATTTGCTTGCAAAAAAATGTCCAACTGCAGGTACACGCGCTTAGCATGACACTCAAAGGCAGCGTCAGATGGTGGCAAATACTTAAGCTCCCGCTTTCGAGGGTACAAATGCAATCTTAATTCATTAAGAGAGGTAAAGTGGTCTGGGTCTTTTCCGTATGAGGCAACAACGACCTTTTTGCAAATCACACTGAATTTTTCTAGAACCGCAGGGTCGAGCTTTGACTTCTGTATCTCTTGGACAAGCAAAGCAATCGGTTTCTCCAATCCCCATTTCTCGACAGCCTTGGCCACCACTCGTTTTCCTTTAGAAAACATGAAACCCACGGTATCACACCCTGAAAGCGTATGAAGAAGGCAGATGGAGTGAACAAAATCGTTCGGTAAATTGCTGCAAAGCCGATGTATAGGCACTAAATAGCTGTGGAACCTGACATAAACTTTCCGCTTTTCACAATTTGGATGGTTCCCAAGGAACAACTTGTAGTGATATAGCAAGACGACAACTATGTCTGTGTCATTCGCATCGACCAAAACGACATCGAAACCCCTCTCCAAACAGTCCAACATGTGTAACACAACTCTTGTATCGGCCTCTTCATGGGTACAGCTCAAACGCACTTCAAAGTTTGTATCAGCATTTCCACTTCTGTTGAGCATCACCACTCTCATCCGGTCTCGAAAGCCTCCTGAGAGGTACACAGTGAACCCTGCTTGCAGCAGGTGAACTGAGTTTTCAAACTCACCGAATAGAAGCTCAATCAGTCTTGCCTTTGTCTTGGAATTTGAGAGCAACGAGTTCCAGTCATCTAGGTTTGAGTGTCTACCTAGAGCTACCGGAGACCAGTTTGAACATCCTCGCTGCTCATGGCAACCACCGCAGTCCTTTAGGCAGATCACCTTGCCTTCTTCGTCGGAATATCCAAAAATCCCATCATATCTATCTGCAAGGACGTGCAGCTCCTTAACGTTGCTGTTGAAAGACACAAGCGTAGAAAATGTCCGTTTTCCATAGCTCTCAACGGTTTCCGATGGATTTGGTGGATGGCTTCTGAGGTAGGGCATCAAGTCTACCACCCTTGAGTGAGTCGACTCACTGCTAATCTCGAGGTTAACGGGCCACTCGCTCAAGCTGATTTTTGTTTTCAAATACTCCAGAGGAGCTGACTTTGTTCCTGTCCGAAGCACAACCATTCCAGATATGGCACTTCTCTGGAATATAGAAGGTGCATATGGAAGAAGCTCATAGGAAAGCAAATTCTTTAGATGGTGAAGTCCTCTTTCGCCTGTAAAGTCTACACTCACCAATACCCTTTTGACATTTTGAAGTTCAACATTGGTAAGGCTATTTACAGCACTAGAAGTATTGGTTGCTTTTTTCTGTTTCGCCTTCTCATTATTCATGACCTTTACTTTGCTAAAGGCACCTTTTTCACTGTCCAAGTAGCGATCAACCGCGCTGCTTCCAACAGATCGCACACTGAGGAGACTGTCAGCTATCTCACTATCAACTGTCTCAAGCGTATAAATATTCAGCATATCTTCATCAGTGGATCGAAAGGGATTGAGCCTGGCTTCCAGAACAGACTTCACTTTATCAACAGCCATGTGTTGACGCAGAACGAAGGAAGGGTGATCTTCGTGGTGAGAGGAGTCAAACTCAGTCTGGGGAACAATGCGTAGCATCTCAGTGAATGTAGACGAGACTGAGGCACAGAACGGAAGAGTTAAAGTCCACTTCACCAGTGCCAACTCATTCATGGTAATACCCGTCATTCCACCTTCCGTTTTTGAATCTAAATTAATGGTATATTCTACAGCATGGTCTGGGGATATGCAGTTGAATTTTGCATTCCTCCTCTTCACATTGAACAGTCCATTCTGGAATGCCTGATCTACTTCTTGAGGTAAGCCCTGCATCTCAGCCAGGTACTCAATCAAGCAAGTGCCATACTTATAGTGACCACATGCAACTAAATAAGGAAGCATTTTGCTAGCTCCTTCAAGATGGCCATCCCAGTCACCAGATCTTTCACTGTACAAAAACTGCCACAAAACCAGTACCATTTCTTTGTACTGCTTCCAGAACTTGTGGGTTTTTGAGCGTGCACGAGAAGTCTCGAACCTTTCTAACCACGGGGACAATGCGGCAAGTTTTTCCTTTAGACAGTTCAAGTTCTCATCACCCTCTCTTGAGATCTTCAAGTTTTGCAGTAAATCTCCCATTTCTTCAAAGATAGTGATGCACGATGAATCGTCTGATTCTGCGCGAAAATCTTCGAAAGCTTCCCAGTACAGAATGGATATTGCCTCGAGGACTAACGTATGAGCAGCGAGAGCTTTATAGTACGGTTTACCACTCATCACTTTCTTTGCGGTTCCTTCCAACAGAATTCCAGCCTCGTAAATCACCTCCTCTTGACCCGAGCACTTCGTTATATGACCGTTGGCACCCATAAAGTTCATTAAAATATGAAGACCGCCCATTCTGAGGACAACATCAGAATATGCTTCAGGATTTCTGACTCTCAGAGCATGAACGATTTCATATACGGCCTGGTCACATGTGACGACGGTGTAACTCAGTCCCAGTTCTCTGGCAGTTTTCTGGAAAGACTTAATGACTTCTTCCACGACTGCTGGGTTCGAGGGAGAGTGGGGAACCACTGGCAGGTATCCGATCCTGGTAACACGAATATCAGCCTTACAGCCATACACTGCTGAGAAACACTTGAAACCAAAATATGGTTGAAATTCTGCCGAGTCACTTGATACATTAATGAGCTGCGTCGGCAAAGCTCTACAAAGAAGCCAGATCGTGAAAAAGTCTGAAACGGGAACTTTCTGGTCACCTGACAAACCAATGAGATCGCTGCATTTATCGGTCGCCTCTATTTTTCTCTTGAGGTACATCTTCCCAAACTTTCCAGGCTGAATCAGATTTGAAGACGACAGGGAAGGGTTTCTGTTCCAACTTTTCTTCAAAGAACACGCTTTCTTTAGTGGGCCGTCCGTGTTTGGTTGCATAATGATGCTTGTCGTAATATGTGACGTCAAACCGTCAGACGTCTCTTCCTGAAATAAAACGACCCTTAAGCAAAATGTAACAAAAACCCTATTATTCCTTTCGAAAATTGCTCCAAGGACACCTGAAGAAGAAACAAAACTGGAAGATAGGATTCAGGTTGCTGTATATGCGAAGCGGCAACGGCGTTTTTTGTCGGCACATTTTTGAGTCCGTCGGCACAAACTGGACGTCCCCCCCCCCAAAAGCTAAACAGCTAGTGACGCCCCTGATGGTATCTGATACCACGGTCTAAAGTCGTTTTCGTAGTTACCGAAGTATCTGATACCACGGTCAAAAGGCGTTTTTGCAGTTACCGTGGTCTCTAGCCAGGTACTGTGGTAACTGATCGTGGTATCCGAAAATTTCATCAAACTTTCATCATCACTAACAGTCATAGTTTTTTGTCAAATTGGTGGGAAAGAAGTTATGTCACTCAGAATTTTATTTTTTTCATAATTTCTAAAAGTACAAATCGTTTGAAGGTACGTCAGCAACTTTCGGATTATTTTCTTGATGAATTCTAAAAGCACAAATCGTTTTTGAAGGTACGTCAGCAACTTTCGGATCTCAGGTCGCTTTTTGGATCCAAATTACAGTTCCCGGATACTCTACAGTCTCGTAACATAACAAAAACCTTAAAGATATGAGAATTCCTAAAAAGCGAGGGGTTGCCCACTCAGCATTTGGATGCAAAACAGGAGTGGGCAACCCCTCGCTAAAAAGGCATTATTTAATAACTGGAATGTGAAAAAAAACCAATAAGATAACAATAAGAAAACAATAAGTAAGACATAAACGTTGTTTAAAGCTACTGCTTTTGTCAACTCTAATCAAATCCCCAAAGATGTTAGGTCATTTTTATAATCTCTTCCAACCCAAGGCTGGTAAAAAAAAAGAAAAAAACAGAAAAAGGATTCAACCTCTGTCCATTTTTAGGGAGTGTCCGAGCATTCTATATCACGCTTTCACGATATACATAGGCTATTAAGTGGGCTCGAACCACTTCGCTCCTAAAAGTAGAATTTACCATCTCTTCATTAAGTATTATTCCTAACATGATCAGAAGCAACTTATAGAATGCAGGTAAGAACAGGGAGTTAGAAGAAATTTACCTGGAAATCAAGGTTGTCGAATGCAAAGTGTGCAAATTGATCTTTCTTGAATCCATCCAGAATGTAGACTCCAGTTTGGTTTATTGTCTCTTCAATGGAAGTGGCTTTGCTGGTAAGTAGCCTCTGCAGGGTTGTAAAGCTTACTCCGTAGCCCAGCCTGTTTAGTAGAAGAAGGAGAGATTTGCTTCTGGTTTTGTAGTGCAAATGGACAGACAGTGCAAGATGTTTGGGAGTTGCTATGCCCTGGGACTGAAACATGATGTCTTGAGCTAAATTTAAAACCTTCTCTCTCGTCTGTTCATCAAGACTGTATTTGGTATCACTGTCGACAGGGGGGTCTGATACGTCACCAATCAGAAATGCAATGATGTTATAGAGCAGTGGTGGAACTAGGCTGTCTGCTGCATCATAAGTCAAATCAATGCTGCTTTTGCTTTCTTTGAAATCCTTTGCACTGTCCACTAGTTGAGCCTTGGCTTTAGTCATCAGATAAAAGAAGTTTTTTCTTTCTTCCATTTTGTATTTATCACTAAGTCTACTAGGACCTGAATTTCCACTTTCTGATACCACTGAAGACCTCCTGGGTCGGGTTCCATTCTCACCTTCTCCATCATCATTCCCCACATCAATAAACGAACAATCACCAAGTTCTTCATCACTCGATGTCACAGATTTCGATGTTGCAGCTACGTCAGAATCTATCACAGTCGAATCTGAGCTGTCACTACCAGCATCATCTGAGTCCATTAGAACAGCCCTGTATTCAAATTCTTCAATCATCGCCTTAACTTGTGCTGCCATATCGCCAGCCAAAACTGTTCCTTTCAGATGGTAAAACGTCCCTTTTCTAGGATCCACAAACTTGATTAGCTGGCTCCCGAAATGTCTGTCCAAACTTCTTTTAAGCCAAAGCAGTCTATGCTTCTGCCAAACAAGTCCATTGTCAATCAAAACTTTTCTTAGCTTTTCTTTGAAATCAGAAATGTGGTAAATCCTTCCTTCTTTAAGCCTAGACTCAACCCCTTCTAAGAACAGGGCAAATATTGTTTTGTTCACATCATGCACAACATCACATTTTGGCTTTGTAGCCATAAATTTGTCAATGCACTTTTTGTGGTACTTTGCCTCAGCTGCTATAAGGTCAGTCCCACTAACTCTGCTAAATACCACTGGCAGTGTGAGCCAGAGAAGATTAGCTTTCAGGACAATAGCTTCACTGCAAGAAAAAGTTTCAACATTGGATAACTTTAGAGAGTTTTTTTTTACTGCTTCCTGTTTTGGAGCAAAACAAACAACAAGTTTTGTATGAGAAGGAAACGGCTGCAGGTTCTGAACGCGTTTTTTTTCTGGTAGTGCTTACATTTTCAGTGCTGGAACACCCCTCTGGAGCAGAAGTTCCTTTCCTGATGGTGTACATAAGCTGGCGGTGACAGCTGGAATGCCATTTTCGACTTTTAAACAAAAAACTGTCTTTTGATGCCTCAGTCAGCAATCTTCTGAACTTGGGATCAGCAGATGTTTCCAATGTCTCAAGTAGCTTCTTAGAGCTTTTGATGATTGACAGGTTTTCTTTCTTTTCATCTTGGCAAACAAAGCATAAAGAAAAATCAGTCTTTCTTATTTTTTTGGGGCTCTCAAGAAATCCAACCGTTTTCTGTAGTTTTTCCATCTGAAATAATAAATTAGTGAGGAAATTGTATACCTGGAAAAGTTCATGTTAAAATATAGCTAACAATACTGGGAAAATAACATTTGTTTATGGCTTAACAGTCTGTGATATTTCTCTAGATTCAAACCTAGTTTTGCATTTGTTGTACAACTTGTATTATAGGAGTAAATTAATGTAGCGTTTACACTGGCAAGAATTCCTGTCAAGTAGAACAGAATTTGGTCTACTTGAAAGGATTCTGACAGTGAGTAGAGAGTAGAATACAAGTAAGCAACAAAATCACTTTGGCTACTACTATTAACTCAGTAAAAAGGACTGACAGCAAGAATAGTGTTGGGCGATATTTGGATTTTTTGATATATTGATATTTTCACTTTCAATATTCGATAATCAATATATCAATATTTCGGTACCATGTTTTGCTATAGTATTGGTCTCGTTTTGCCAAAATTTAAGAACAAAAATTGTCGTCAGAAAGCACTTTGCATGAAATCAAACTTCGAATAAATAGAAACCGAATTACAAAGAACATATTGCTCCAGTTTTGGATATATAAGTGTAACTTATGTTGGATAATTTACAATAATTAGAACTGAATAAATATCGTTTTCAATATCGATATTTACGTTTTGCTATTCAATATCAATATTTGGTCTGATATATTGATATATCATTATCAATATCGAATATTGCCCAACACTAAGCAAGAAGCAAAGTAGAACATTAGCCTGTGAATTAAGTGTGATGCTGGGATTATTTGCTAAAAGAAAAAACAGACTATCCCTAGATATCACTTAACTGGATTAGTATTTTCTTTTAACTCAATGATATTAGTCATTTAAGAACCAGAAAAGAGAGACTGTTCACACAAGAGATCAACACTCACCGGTAGTTGAGAACCCAAAAGAGTAGGCTAGAGAACTGTCAAAATAGCAATAAGGCGGAGACTTGTCTCCAGCAGCCAATCACAGACCTCCTTGGACTTCGTTAAACTAGTCGACGAACCGGGATCCTGTCCCCAGTCTGGAACCCGGATCCTGGCTTAGTCATTTAAGAACCAGAAAAGAGAGACCGTTTACACAAGTCAAGTCTCAAGAGGTCAACACTCACTGGTATTTGAGAACCCAAAAGAGTAGGCTAGAGAACTGTCAAAACAGCAATAAAATGTAAATAACTGTAGCTGCAATTTATTCTATGGCTGCTTAAGTAGAGAATTCTTCAATGAACAATGTTTAATGAAAAACAGTTTCCACTAGCCTATGCTATTCAACTTATTTATTAGTTATTACATGGTCATGTGCCTGGCTTCTGCCTGACCTGGGCATTCAGAGCAGGACATATCAACAACCTTTGTACTGTAAATATGTTTCACAAGTAAAACCTACCTTCAGTGTCTACACCTCTTGCATCAAGCTCCACTCAAGTGCAAATCAAGTTTAAGGTCCTCCATAATTTTGTGTTTAGACTCCTTTGCTTGACTTTTTCTATTCAGCTTATCTTGGAAAATCTATCTGGCCGGGTGAACCCTGACGCATTCACACTGGATAGATGCCGCTGCTTATCCGAGCTAAATATTGGGTCAATCCGCTTTTCTGTCAATAGTTCAAAAACGAGAAGAGTTAGAGAATTTCTGGATCAGTCATTTTGTAGGACAATAAATTTCCTATAGAAGCCATTAAAAAAAAATACACCTCAGTCAGGCAAATTTTCAAGATGGATCAAGATTAATCCAAAAGAGAGATAAATTGTGTTAACTTTTTCGTTGAAATTTTGTGATTACAACTGAACGGCAAAAGATAAAAATGTTTTGAAAAGAGAATATGATTCTTTATTTAATTACCTTCGATCTGAGGTATAGCTGAACAATTTTGGAGTAACCTGTAATTTTTTATCGATTTTAATATAATTTTTGCCAGTTAAGATGGATTTTTAGGGAATTTGAAGAAATGTGGATGTTGCACCCATTTGTCGACTATATAACGCCGATTTTCGTTTTCAGCATGGTCGATTGCATTGGATTGCACACTCAAACCTTCTGCTGCTTGCTGATCACCTCAATCCTTAAATATCAACATTTCTCTCGTGTGGCTCCCTGACTATATTATGGTTTTCGACTATGTGGAACAAAATGGCTATCTCAAAAATTTGGTCCGTTGACTTTGGGAAAAAATGAGCGTGGGAGGGGGCCTAGGTGCCCTCCAATATTTTGGCCACTTAAGAAGGGCACTAGAAATTTTCATTTCCGTTAGAATGAGCCCTTTTGCAACATTCTAGGACCACTTAGTCGCTACGATCCCTGGAAAAAAAAACAAAAAACAAAATAAAAACAAATAAACACGCACCCTTGATCTGTCTTCTGGCAAAAAATACGAAATTCCACATTTTGTAGATAGGAGCTTTAAATTTTGTGAGTTTTAAGGGGTATTTTCCCCTATTTTCCAAAATAAGGCAAATTTTCTCAGGCTCGTAACTTTTGATGACAAAGACTAAATTTAATGAAACTTACATATTTAAAATCAGCATGAAAATTTTATTCTTTTGATGTATCTTTTAGCATCAAAATTCCGTTTTTTAGAGTTTCGTCTACTATTGAGCCGAGTCGCTCCTTACTACAGTTCGTTACCACGAACTGTTTGAAAACTGTTTCTTTAATTATCAATTTTAAAAGGAATAAATGAGCGAACTGTGGAGGCTAGTCGTAGATCAGGCGGTAATTGGACAATCTAATAAGATCGAAGTTCCTCATGCTCCGTAATTTCTCAATCTCTGTATTTACTAAAACGGAGTTACTTCTGCTTCATGTAACTAAAAGAGATTTTACTAAAGCTATTTATTTTTTTGCATATAAAGCACCGTATAAAAAGATGCATATAAATAGACGATCTGGGTGTAACACAAAACATATAAAGAACATAAATATTCACGATTAATGAGTTTCACAATTAATCAGCAGGGTAGCTTGCAATTGTTTCATTTGCATTAATAGTAGAACTTGTAGTTTTTATTGAAAAATGTTTTCTAAATGGCGTGTTTATGTTCACCCTATTTTACTATTCGACATTTATTAAACTCTGGACTCGCATAACTGAATGTAAAACATTAATTTTTTACCTAATGAAACCGATCCCAGTGGTCGTCAAATTAGTATACAGTTATGTTGAGATTTTTTTGTGTGGACTTTCTGTAACTTGTTCTATTGTTGTTTGGTTTTACAGGTTTTTTCTATTTTATTTATTTTTGTTCTCCATTTTTTTGGTGGAGATTCTCAAACAAGCACAGCTGATCATTTCACGCTCTTAATTAACTGAAAGTAAGGAGCGACATTAAAACTTAAAACGAACATAAATTATTCCGTATATGAAAGGAGTTGTCCCCTCATCAACGCCGCGTTCTTTACGCTAAAGTTTGACTCTTTGTCACAACTCTAATTTTTAAACAATAAACAAAACTTTAGCGTAAAGAGCGAGGCGTTGTGAAGGGAACAAACCCTTTCATATACGGAATAATTTCTGTTTGTTTTCAGTTCTAATGTCGCTCCTTAATTGCAGTTAAAAAACTATTTTTTTTAATTTAATTTCTGAAGGTTTTTTAATTAATGCACGTTTTGATTTTGGATCACGTCACATGAATGATTAAAATGAAATATGCCTATTAATTTTTTTTTACTAAATGGCTTTCTCATAGTTTCAATCGGATGATTTTGATAAAAAATGTGTGGGGGAGGAGACCTAGCTGCACTCCTATTTTTGGTAAATTAAAAAAGCAACTAGAACTTTTGTTTATGAAAGTTTTATTAGTAATAAATATATATAACTTACGAATTAACTTACGTAACGAAATTCTACATTTGTATATTTTTATTACATATATGAGGGGGTCTCCCCCTCGTCAATACCTCGCTCTTTACACTAAAGCTTCAATTTGGTCCCAATTCTTTAAGAATGACCCCTGAATCACAAAGGCCGTAGAGTAAATAGTTGAAATTAATAATAAATACTTTAGCGTAAAGGGTGAGGTATTGTGGAGTAGACAAAGCCCCTTATATACGTAGAAACTTCTGTTCGTTTTAGGTTCTAATGCTGCTCCTTACTTCCACCTGAAAATAATGTTAGAAAATCCTGCGGCTCCTTCATGGAAATTTTCTTCCCTCATGATAAATTCCTCCTTGGAAAGATCCTCCCACGTAACCTCCTCCCCCTTTAACGTGAAAAAGCCCCCCTGAAAACGTCTGTACACGTCCCGATAACCATTACTATATGTAAACAGTGGTCAAAGTTTATAACTTGCAGCCCCTCCCCCGGGGACTGTGGGGTCGTCCCTAAAGAAATAATTATTAGGTTTTTTGACAATGCTGAACAAAATGGCTATCTCAAAATTTTGATCCAGTGACTTTGAGAAAAACTGAGCGCGGGAGGGGGCCTAGGTGCCCTCCAATTTTTTGGTCACTTAAAAAGGGCATTAGAACTTTTAGTTTTCGCTAGAATGAGTCCTCTCGCAAAATGCTAGGGCCATTGGTTTCGATACGATCACCTCTGGGGGAAAAAGAAAAACAAAAAAAAAGAAATAAAAACAAATAAACACGCATCCGTGATTTGACTTCTGGAAAAATAAATACAAAATTCCACGTTTTTGTAGATAGGAGCTTGAAACTTCTACAGTCGGGATCTCTGATACGCTGAATCTGATGGTGTGATTCTCGTTAAGATACTTTGACTTTTGGGGTGTGTTTCTCCCTATTTTCTAAAATAAGGCAAATTTTCTCAGGCTCGTTACTTTTGATGGGTAAAACTAAACTTGATGAAACCTATATATTTAGAATAAGCGTAAAAATAAGATTCTTTTGATGTAACTATCGGTATCAAAATTCCATTTTTTAGTTTTTCGGTTACTATTAAGCCGGGTCGCTCCTTACTACAGTTTGTTGCCACGAACTGTTTGACAATGTCAGCTAATTCAGCATTCAATGTTCTAATTCTACCTCACAGACTTATCTTAGTATTTTTCAAAACTTATTTTTAACTATGAAAAAACACCTTCTTGTCCAAAAACAAGAAAATCTATCAGGATAGTAGCTTCACAATCCTGGGTAGTATTGTTAGTAAGATGTAGAAGTGGATGTAGAAGTGAAGTGCGTATGAAGTATGTTTTTTTTTGTAGTTGAAAAGAGTTCAGGGGAACAAAATGATAATTCATGTAGCTCAAACTCAAATTTGAAAATTCAAAGCACATGGAACTAATCTACTGAATATTTATTATTCAATTTGTTTTCGCTTGTCTTTGGTTTAACGTAGCTCGTCAATTTTCTTCGGAAAACTTATTTTGTTGAGAATATTTTTTAAAATTGCCTTCTGCTCGTTTTAATTTGGCGTAATTTTTTATTGGTTAACGAAAAGAATATTTGTGAATTTTTTTTTGTGTGTGTTTTTCTCATTAAACATCAAGATTTTGGCTTTATATTTTTATATTATACAAAATTTTGCAATAAATTTGACATGAGCTTTGAGTGATGGGTACTTAGCATATTATTCAAACAAATAGATTGAAAATTTGCATAATCTTTTAGATTCTATAGGGTTGAAGCAACTCATAGCACTATCATATCCCCTTCAACATACCTCTAATGTTTCAGCCTTATTCGCTAAGGCGTTTCTAAGATATCTCAGACAACCGCTTTTGACATCCTTGAATGCACGTCGTACCTTTTTTATTTTGATTTAATTCATCATCTCCCTCAATAGGCCATGGAAGTCTTAGCTTAATACCCTTAGCCATTCCTGAAATATTACAGATACGTCATTTTGACCATACAGTTTTTTTTAAATCAATTCAACATCTCTCTAAGTGTACCCTGACAGTTCCAACTTGATATCCTTGCATATTCCTAGGATATTGCAGATCAACCCTTTTTACAACCTGAATAAACGTAGTTCCATTTTATTTAGTTCATAATCGCCTTCATATGCCTTGGAAGTTTCAACTTAATAGACTTAGCCGTTCCTTAGATATCGCAGGTATACCCTTTGAAGTAATTGGATGCGCACGTTGTCTTAAGATTAAGCTTAACATCCCTAATAACATGCCTTGAGAGCTCCAAAGTATTACCATCAGCTGTTCCTGGGATATTTTACTTTTCCCGATCTGGATAAACATAGCATTTTACTATTAGTTTTCATCTCCTTCAACTTTCCCTAAAAGTGTAAACTTAATATCCTATTATTTTACTGAGATATTGCATCTGTTTGTCATTTTGACCATCTGAATGCATTTGAACTCTTTTGATTTAGTTTAAGAGCTGTATTAGCAGTTAAAGTGGTAAAACTACCAGTAGCTATAGGAGTACAAGTAGCAATGGCAGTTGTATTCATAGTTGTATTTGTAGTAGTAGTAGTAGTAGTACTCGCAATTGTGTGTAGTTACAACTGTAACTAGGCATGGTTGCAAGTGGTTATAGTTGAAATCTCAAATATGTGGTCACAAATATTCGTATTCACAAGTGATCACAGCATTAAGTAATTACCGTCACTAATTCTTGCTCTCGCAACTTTATGTAGTTGGAGTTGCAAGCAATCGCAGTTGTACTTGCGATTAGATCCAGTTACAAGTGATCGCCATTCTAATTAGTTGCAATCAAAATCCCAAGTAGTCATAGTAAAAGTCACAAGCAGTCGTAGTCACACTCGCAAATAATTGCAGTCACAAGTAGTCGTAGTCGCAAGAAGTTGCAGTCGCATTCAAAAGTAGTCGAAATCACAACTAGTTGCAGTCGAACGTAGTCACAGTCGCCAATGGTCACAGTCACAGTCACAAGCTGTTATAGTCAAAAGTAGTCGCATTCCAAGTAGTTGCAATCGCAAGCAGTCGCCAGTAGTCAAAGTCACACGTAAATACAGTCAAAGCAAGTAGAAGCAGTTGTAAGAAGTGTCTGTGGTTAGTAGTCACAGAAGCAAGTAGTCAGTGCTGTAAGTAGTGGCTCTGTTAAGTAGTCAGAGAAGCAAGTAGTCAAAATTTTAATCTTTAGTAGACAGAATTGGAGTCGAAGGCAATCGCAAAATAATCACAGTCGCAAGCTGCTACCGTTGTAAGCATTCACAGTTGCAATCACAAGCAGTAACAACCAGAGTCAAAAGTATTTACAGTCCTAAATAGCCGCAGTCTCAATTAGCTACCCTGACAAAGATAGGGTAGCTATAAATAGTTGTGGGTGTTCCGGTGTTGATAGATAGCTTAGGATTTCTATTCCGTCATTAGCTCCTTCATGTGTCCCTATTCTCTAAGAGGAAGTCCTGCTTGTGTGACATCCGGATGGACTTTTCTCGAGTTTTTCTAACCAGAACAATGAATGCAAACAGCTCGGGAGGGTGGTCCTGAGAATTGGCCCCCCTCATGCAAATTGTAGCCTAGTAAACGACCCAACGTTTACACTGGATTTTGATTGAAAGATATTTTTTCTGGATCTTGTTTGTTTCGGTGTTTTTGTTAGGCCGGAAAACTTCTTCCTATCTAAGCTATCTACTGTGGGATGCCTACCCATAAAATGTTAAAAGGGATGAATATATAATGAATCAGTTATAACTAGCTTGAGATTGCTTGTCAACTCTTGTTGATAGAAGAGCATCTACACATGTGGTAAAATATGTTTCAGAATTTCACAAAGCGTCAATTCGTGCTGGAGGTCCCACAGACATCTTGCCTAGTTCCCTAATTAGGCACTTGTACAGGACATATTTGATGAGAGATCATATGAAAACAAAAGAAATGGAAAGAATATAGAGAAAGCAGTAAAATATACATTAAGGAGGTGTGAAGTGGAGACCTTGGAAATATTGCTGAAGGTCTAGAAGATGCAACCAGACGGCATAATAGTAAAGTATGTTACTGGATCACGGATGCGCGTTTATTTGTTTGTGTTTTTTCCCAGGAGTGACCATATCAAACCTGTGATCCTAGAAGATCAGGAGAGGGAAAGTCGTTGTTAACTTATCCCAGTTAAAGATAAACAGTGGAAACAGCCAATATCATGGAAAAGAATGAAAAAGTTTGGGACACCTTTCAAGGGATGAGAGATGTATTGTGCGAGGAAGAATTTAAAAAAGTACTAAAAGGATTAGAATAATATGCTGGCTGTGAAGTTAGAGATAACCTAAGGAAGATTTTGAACATGATTTTTGAAAAAGGAGAAGTACCAACTGATCTTAGGAAAGCTTCAATTTGATTCCACAATATGGTAATTTTAGGGGCTCTAGCTTGGTTTCTGTAGAAAGATAACTAGTTAGCATGGTGATGATTTTCAGACTTTGACTCCAAAAAAGGAGGGGGGTTTACAAGAGGTTTCCTAAAAGTTGTGTACGGATTGTTTTGGGTACCCGTCTGACTCATATTTCAAAAAGTATGCGAAATGTAATATGTGGTTCCATCCCGCCTTCTAGGGCTCTAATGAAATAAAGTTTGAGGTGGCTAGAACACGTTCTGCAAATAAAGTATGACCGATTGCCTAATATCGAAAAGCAAACTGTTCCCAAACTGGGTGGAAGGAAATAGTGAGGAAGGGTATAAGGGAAATTAGAACTTTCTGGGAGGGTATGAAGAGGGAGGCATAACGTCTCTGGCAGTAAATCCAAACTTGAATTTACATTCTCCAAAATTTAAGAATCAATGGACCAGGATCTAGTAAACTCATGTGATGAATCATACAGAATCGCAATACAGAGCTAAGTTATTTTCTTTTGCAATATTTTCTAGTATTATTTATAAAAAAAACAATAAGAAAATAAAAAAGAAGCTCTTATAACTACGTATATTACGTATATAAGGGGGTTCATCTCCTGCTTAATACCTCGCTCTTTACGCTAAAGTGTTTTTAGTAATTTTAACTATTTATTCTATGATCTTTGTGATTCAGGGTTTATTTTTAAGGAATTGGGACAAAATTCTTCATGTTTAGTCTGCAAAAATTGAAACCTGCATTAATTCAAAAACTAAATAAAAAAAGTATTTTTTTTAACTGCAAGTAAGGAGCGACATTAAAACTTAAAACGAACAGAAATTATTCCGTATAGGAAAGGTGTTGTCCCCTTCTCAATACCTCACTCTTTAAGCTGAAGTTTTTATTGTTTTAAATAATAGAGTTGTGAAAAAGAGTCAAACTTTAGCGTAAAGAGCGAGTTGTTGAGGAGGGAACATTCTCTTTCATATACGGAATAATTTCTTTTCATTTTAAGTTTTAGTATCCCTCCTTACTTGCAATTAAAATTTGAAAAAAAACTGGTTTTTTTATATTTAATTTCTGTTTATCTTAAAGAGAATTTAGGTTGAAATCTACACTTACACTGTAAGTAAATCAAAGCATTAAAGGAAAAGCGACATTTATATGATAGTATAGAGGCCATGGGCCCCGACAGGAGGCTCTGATAGGATCGAGAAGAGCGTGTGAAGCTCTGTTCACCTGAGGTGGGTCGGTGATGAAGGAAGTTGTTAGTAGTAGTAGTAGTAGTAGTAGTAGTAGTAGTAGTAGTAGGAGAAGTAGCCATAGTGGCAGAGGAAGTAAGAGTAGTAGTAGTAGCAGTATTAGTGGTAGTAGTAGTAGTAGTAGTAGTAGTGACAGTAGTTTCAGTGGTAATAGTAGTAGTTGTAGTAGTATGTAGGCTACAGTGTCTTTTGGTTAGTTCAACATCCCCTCTCATCATACCCTGAGAGTCTCAGCTCAGTATCCTAAGCCGTTTCTGATACCTTGCTGATATACGCGTTTAATTACTTGCATGCATATAGTGTGTTCTGATTAGGTCAACACCCTCTTAACGTTCCCTGAAAGATTCACTCTTACCACCCTAGCCTTGTTAGTAGTAATAGTAGCAGTAGGGCTATATGTAGCTGTAGTATGTAGTAGTAGTAATAGTCGTAGCAGTAGTAGCAGTAGTAGCAATAGTAGAAGTAGTGGCAGTAGTAGTAGTACTAGTAGCAGCAGTAGTAGCTCTAGTTGTAGTTATAGTAGTAGTAGTAGTAGTAATATACACTTAGTCCCTTCTGTTAAGTTCAAGACCCCCCTCAACATGCCCTGAACATTAAGCCATTCCTGTGGTTTTGCTTATGTGCTCTTTGCACATACTGCGTACATAGGGCGGATAACCTGCATGCACAGAGTGTATTTTGATTCAGTTTAATGCTACCGTATTCCTGAGGGTTTCACCTTATAATACTTAGTCTTCAAAGTAGCAGTATTAGTAGTAGTAGTAGCAGCATAGGTAATTGTAGTAGTAGTTAAAGTAGTATATACATAGCGCCTTTTGGTTAGTTCAACATCCCCTGCAACATGCACTGAAATTTCATTTTAATACCCTAAGATGTTTTTGAGAAACTGCTGATACGCTTTTAGGACAACCTGTATGCACATAGAGGGTATGATTTAGTTCAATATCCCCCTCCACAATCCTTGAAAGTTTCACTCTTGCAAACTTAATTTTACCTTATTCAAAAAGCGTTAAGCAGAAAAACTAAACACACAACAATAAACAAACAACAAACAAAGAAAAACTAAACTACAAAAACAAAAAAACACATTTTTTTTATCTACTCAGTAAGATTTCTTGAAGTTTTTTTCTTCGGAACGACCTTAGCGAAATTGATTCTTTTCTGTACTTAGGCGATGTATTCCACACTACAACTAGTCCAGGACTTTTAGCTAAAAAAAGGGTCGAACCCGGGCAAAATTGCAATATAAACGAAAATGGTACCAAAATGATCAGAAAAAAATTCTGTACAACATACTAAAAGTCCCCATAAATCCGAGTGGGGCGAGTACCCGAAAAACAGGGGAAAAGGGGGAAATGCGGGGGAAAATGGAAGAAATGCCGAACATGCCCAGAAAATAGTTTAAAGTGAGTTTTCTGGGGTTTTCACATACGCTGATTACGAAATTGACATCTAAAATTCAGTATAGAAAAAGAGTACTACGGAAAACGGGGGAACAGGGGAAAGAGGGGAGAAAAGAGAAGAATACAGGGTATGGGTAGAAAGCGGTTTGGAAGATATTTTCTGGGGTATTCCTATCTGGTGATTATGAAATTGAGATAGAAAATGATATACAAAAATCGATTAACATAAAACGGGGAAATGGGGGGGGAGGGGAAAAAGGAAAATATACAGGGTAGGGGTAGAAAGCATGTGGAAATGTGTTTTCTAGGGTTTTTCTATCTGCTGATTATGAAATTGACATCTAAAACAAAGTTCGAGAACAAATACAGGAGATCTATAGAGGATCGGCTACCCCATAGGTTCGGAAAAGGCAAAAAAAAATTCGAGAAAGAAATACGGAAAAATACTGAAATTACATTATTTCGTATTCCTCGCCGTTATCGACAAGCGCGTGGGTTCGTCAACATAATCCTGTTCTAATTCGACATCCAGTAAGAGAAGCAAGGTAGACTAGTCACCGCGGAGTTCCAGTGCCGACGACAAAACGTCAATGCAGTCAATGCAGAGGATGCTAAAGCTGTAGGTGAGCTGATCCTCCAGCGCATGGATGGCCAATCCGTCGAAAGTTTTTCATTCAGGAAGAAAGACAAAGTCGTTACACTGGCATTCGATGGGAACATTAGATAGATGGCGAGATTTTGCATATCGATCCTGCACTGCTTTTCAACGTCTTTCGACTGCTGCCCATACATCTAAAAATGACATGGCAGAAACTCTACGTTACGAACTGTGCAGTTATCCGCCCGCTTTGTTTGAGAATCCTGGCATAATGCGTCAGCCAGACAAACCTGCACTAGCGAAATCAATATGGAAAGAAGCGAACACGGACTCGATTCACCACCTGCCAGTGTCAGATCGTGTCACTGTAGTTGACGGAGGTTGGCTGCTTCAGCAAGCACCTTGGAAGATTGGTGATACTTATGATTCAATCTGTGACAGCTATGTTAGTTTCGTTACTCGACGCTGTACCTCCCCTACTGTTGTCTTCGATGGATACAGCGCTGGTCCAACCACGAAAGATGCTACGCACAACCGACGGTGTAAAGGAACCCAGCATCAAGTGATCGATTTCAGTTTAGGGATGAAGCTCCAGAAAAAGAAGGAAGAGTTTTTGAGCAACTCTCAGAACAAACAGCGAATTATAAGCTACATCGGGGAAAAACTCAGAGCCAAAGGATTTGAAGTCGTCCATGCGAAGGACGATGCTGACTATCTAATCGTGAAGACTGCCGTAACGAAAGCAGAAAACTCTGAAACAATAGTTCTTGGCAACGACACTGACCTTCTGATTCTACTCTTGTATCACCTCCCGCCTAATGCAAAAACACTTTACTTCGAATCGTTAACGAACGCAAAAGAAGCGATAACACGGTTCTGGTGCCTCAACGAAGTGCAAAAAAAAATGGGAGAAGTATCCAGGCTGCTTCTGGTAGGGCAAGCACTCTTGGGATGTGACACGACCTCACGAGTTTTCGGACTTGGAAAGCAAGCTGTGCTACCTCTTTTGAAGAAGAGCGAAGTGTTCAGAAAAAAATGCAAAGTGTTTCTGGATGAATCATCGTCCAAAGATGAAATTGTGAAAGCGGGTGAATATCTTCTCCTCAGCTTGTATAAAGCACGACCAAACGAAGATCTCACTAAGCTGCGACATCGAATTTTCTTGGAAAAAGTTTCTTCGTCTAATACTACGGCGTTTGTTAAGCCTGAAAGGCTTCCGCCAACCGAAGCTGCAGCTTCATTCCACTCCCAGCGAGTGCGCCTCCAGGTATCCCGTTGGAAAGGGGAACCAGCTGACCTCGACCCGGCTGACTGGGGTTGGGTCCTCAGAGACCATAAATACTCACCTGTGATGACCCATTTGTTGCCCGCACCTCAGACTCTTTTGAGTGTCGTGAGATACAACTGTAAGACAGGCTGCGAGAACTCGCGATGCAGCTGCAAGAAAAATGGATTAGCGTGTACGTTCGCGTGCGGAGAATGTCAGGGTATCAACTGTTTGAACAGGGAAGACGAGATTGTCGAAGACGAGGAGCTCGACTAGTGATATCAATGCTGTGTTTTTCAAGTCAACTATACTGCCTTCGAAAGTGCAAATTTTACATATAATAGCCATTTTATATATAACTGCCAAGCGGTTGTTTTCTTTATGTTTAGTAATTCAAATGGTTGTAAGGAATATCTGTGATTCAAGAAAGTACAAGTTTGATGCTTAAGCGAGTTATTTTGTCCATAGGCCTACTTATTAGCCATTAGCAGCTGGCTCAGGAGTCAGGCCTCCCTTCCCCTTTTCCGTTGTTTCCTCCAGTTTTGTTCGGTTTTCATGGTTCTCGTTTTCTTTCCTTCATTTTAGGGGTCAGTTTCGTGATCAGCAGATAGAAAAACCCCAGAAAACACATTTCCACATGCTTTCTACCCCTACCCTGTATATTTCCCTTCCCCCCCCCCATTTTCCCGTTTTATGTTAATCGATTTTTTTATATCATTTTATTTCTCAATTTGTTAATCACCAGATAGGAATACCCCAGAAAATATCTTTCAAACCGCTTTCTACCCCTACCCTGTATTCTTCTCTTTTCTCCCCTCTTTCCCCTGTTCCCCCGTTTTCCGTAGTACTCTTTTTCTATACTGAATTTTAGATGTCAATTTCGTAATCAGCGTATGTGAAAACCCCAGAAAACTCACTTTAAACTATTTTCTGGGCATGTTCGGCATTTTTCCCATTTTCCCCCGCATTTCCCCCTTTTCCCCTGTTTTTCGGGTACTCGCCCCACTCGGATTTATGGGGACTTTTAGTATGTTGTACAGAATTTTTTTCTGATCATTTTGGTACCATTGTCGTTTATATTGCAATTTTGTCCGGGTCAAACCCTAAAAGTCCTGGACTATACACTAACATGTCATAATATCTTAGAAACATTCGAAACATTTGCCAGAGGAAATGAATGACTTGAAGAATATTTATATGAAAATAATGCTTCTACTGCCCGACGTGGTATTACTTCGATTTTATGTGAGTTACAATTGAACAAATTCGACCAAAGAACCTGTCAATATTCTAAATTTGAGGAATCGTTAGTAAAATATAAAGTTTCGAGTATTTACAAGGAATAACATGCTTTAATCTATTTAGAATACTCGTCCCTCGGGAAATTTTAATGGGAAGTACCGTCACATGATCTTTCCACGTAATCATTTCGTCAACAATGATTCCCGAGAATGATTGAGTTGTTTCAAGATGTTGGATTTTTAAAATAAATATATATTTTTCGGATATTTTACTTTAGATGATAGATGATTCGGTTGCAAAAAACCTGACAATTGAGCTAGAGTGATTTCATAGCAAACAAACCATCTATCGTATTTGACTCTATCAACATAACTGTGTATTTGGCATAAGTTGTTAGACTGTAATTAGATACAAAGTATTTTATTTCAGAAACATATATCAAGATAAGTAGCAGCCCTAGGATTTATCCTTGAGCTTTAATCCTACCCACTCCAATTATGCACTCCCAGCCTATACACTCCAAAACTAACACTAAAAATCTTGCTTTTGATATTTCAGTCTCCTGTTAGCGCCATTGATAAAAAAAGAAGACTTACAGCCGTTTCAAGTTTTTTCGAAATCCCATAGATCTTTTTCGCAATTACATAAAAAAAACTAGTTTTTCTAACTGAAAGTAAGGAGCGACATTAAAACTTAAAACGAACAGAAATTACTCCGTATATGAAATGGGTTGTCCCCTAGCAAATCCCTCACTCTTTATGCTAAAGCTTTTAATTGTCTTAAAAAGCAGAATTGTGGTAAAGAGTCCAATTTTAGCGTAAAGAGCGAAGGACTGCGGTGGGAACAACCCATTTCATATACGGAGTAATTTCTGTTCGTTTTAAGTTTTAATGACTAGTTTTTTTATGTAATTTCTGAACGTTTTTGAATTAATACATGTTTGATTTTGGCTCTCCACAAATAAATTATTAAAATGAAATTTACATTTTAATTCCTTTTTTGGCTAAATGGCTTTCTCTTAGTTCTGATTAGACGATTTTGAGAAATATGGGATGGGGAAGGAGGCCTAGTTGCCATGCAATTTTTCGGTTACACAAAAAGGCAACTATAAGTTTCAATTTTTAACGAATTTTTTTATTAGTAAAAAATATACGTAACTTAAGAATTAACTTACGTAACAAACTTTTATATTCTTAAATTTTTATTATGTATATGAGGGGGTTTGTGCCCTCGTTAATACCTCGCTCTTTACACTAAATCGTAAGTTTTGTGCCGATTCTTTAAGAATAACCCTTGAATCAGAAAGTGCGTAGAATAAAAAGTTGAAATTACTAAAAATACTTTAGCATAAAGAGCGAGGTATTTATCTCCTCCTAAATACCTCGCTCTTTATGCTAAAGTATTTTTAGAACCCCTCATATGCGTAATAATCTCTGTTCGTTTTAAGTTTCAACGGTACTCCTTACTTTCAATTGAAATAATTTTTCCATGTTTATTTTTTATTTTTTTTATAGTAATTTTAGAAAATCCTGCCCCCTTTTCATTGAATTTCTGTTCCCCCATGACATATTTCTCCAAGGAAAGATCCTCCCACATAGCCCCCTCCCCTCTACCCCACCCCATTAACCAAAAAAAAATCCCCTGAAAACGACTGTACATTTCCCAATAACCATTATTATATGTAAACACTGGTCGAAGTTTGTAACTTGCAGCCCCTCCCCCAGGGACTGTGGGGGAGTAAGTCATTCCCAAAGACATAGTTATTATGATTTTAGACTATGCGGAACAAAATGGCTATCTCAAAATTTTGATCTGTTGACTTTGGAGAAAAAAAGAGCGTGGGAGGGGGCCTAGGTGCCCTCCAATTTTTTTGGTCACTTAAAAAGGTCACTAGAACTTTTCATTTCCGTTACAATGAGCCCTCTTGCAACATTCTAGGACCACTTGGTCGATACGATGACCCCTGGGAAAAAAAAAAAACAAAACAAATAAACACGCACCCGTGATTTGTCTTCTGGCAAAAAATACGAAATTCCACATATTTGTAGATAGGAGTTTGAAAATTTCGCTATAGGGCTCTCTGATACGCTGAATGCGACGGTGTGATTTTCGTTAAGATTCTGTGACTTTTAGGGGGTGTTTTCCCCTATTTTCTAAAATAAGACAAATTTTCTCAGGCTCGTAACTTTTGATGACAAAGACCAAATTTGATGAAACTTATATATTTAAAATCGGCATGAAAATCTGATTCTTTTGATGTATATTTTAGCATCAAAATTCCGTTATTTAGAGTTTCGTTTACTATTGAGCCGGGTCGCTCCTTACTACAGTTCGTTACCACGAACTGTTTGATTAACATTTACTGTTATGATGAGCAAAAATAATACTTATAATTCCTGAATCAGCAAGAATAGAAATTTTTTCTTCCTAGACTGTTTAAAAAATATGTTTTTAAGCTGACGAATGTCCGGACGAGGATAGGCTGGGTATAAAAGGTTGGAGCGGTCCTGGTGGTGTGAGATGGGTTTGGTTCTCCTCTCCCTCATAAATTTCTTTCCCTGTCCCTATCACTGACAGAGAAGTCCTTCTTCTGTTGCCTCATAGTTACATCAGGGTGGATATCTCATCGGTTTTCTTAACCCAAATCGTGACTGGCAACAGCGCTGCAAGGTGACTTTAAGGAGTGGCACGAAACAGCATTTGCATTGGATTCTGAGTAACTGGTAGAAATAGGGCGTATGGCATCCTAGCCTAGGCAATTCTGGCTTAGGAAAGAAAAACAGTGATGGTTAAAGACAGCTGCATTTTTGTAGGTTAAAGAATGTATTCATAACCAGTACAGTCTTTTGTCGCTATCCTTTTTTATTATGTCACTGCAAACCAAACACTGGCAAAATTGCCAAACGATACTAAGGTCCGGTAAATAAGAGCTTGAGAGCTACGTTCTAGGAATGGTGGGACATTAAACTGGAGAATCTGGAACTTTACAATATAGATGGATGGTATAATTTTAGCAAAATAGTTTGTGAAGACGCTGATGGTTACTTAAGGAAGAAAGATAAAAATACAGCTAGTAATATTAGTGAAACTACTATGTTTAATAAAGATGAGGAGGAGCTTATACAAGGATTATTTTAGTGATAGACCATGTGAAAATAAAAGGAATATAAAAAAGTGGAGGATGTTTTAAAATGTGAAATAAGGAATTATTGATAAAGTTACTGAAGGTCTGAAAAATGCATCCAGACGGTATAATAGTAAAATATTGAACTGATATGTTAATAAATTGTGAGGAAATAGTCAATCTTGACTTGCGCAAGTTAGAGAGAAGGGCCACAATTAGTGATAACGTAAGAATTAAATTAAAATGGGCTGATTACATTGAGAATGAGTTTGGTTTCTGTAGGAAGTAAATTACTCAGTTAGATGAAATTTTTAAACTTATAAATACTGTAGAGGAGGTTTTAAGAGAAGAGCAGTGTGGTATAGGAAAAGAGGGGAGGATATATCGACCAGATTTGCACGCTTAGATTAATAATTGGGAAGTTCTCGAGTCATTAAACCCCTTTACTTTTCAGTTTTATAGATTAGATAAAGCATTTAAATCAGGTGGTAGAAGAGCTTTACCGAAGATGCTATCCTTGTATGGTACACCAGATAAATATATTAGAAGTGGTTTGTGCTGTGCACGAGAACAACATTACTGTGGTTCCTGTTGAAAATAAGGTTATTAGCTGGTTTCATATCAAATCAGGAGTTATGAAGGGTTGTTTTCAATCCCAATTTATTTGTATGATTTTGAAAAAAAAACACTTCTTTGTCTATTTCCCGCTGAAAATAAACCTTAGTTCTAAAGTTAACAGCAAAAGCATTGGAAGAACATGGAATCGACCCGGGAAGTAGCTCTATTAGACTTAGATTATACTGATGACCTAAGCATCTTAGACGATAATGTTAGCAACATGAATGAATTTTCGGAGGTTTTGATAGTTCATGGTGCAAGAATGGATTTGAAAAGTAATGTTAAGAAGACTAAGTTGCTGAAATTAGGAATACGTGAGGTGGAAGGGGTGAAGCTGGGTAGCAAGAAGATCTATCAAGTGGTTGGCTTCGCTTACTTAGATAGTAGTATTATAAGCAAAGACGGTAGTTGCAGTGAAGAATTCAAGCGGAGATTAGCCAAGGTTCAGGGTTTATTTTCACAGTTAAAAAAGTTTGGAAGAACAGGAAAATAAGTCGGCGAACCAAGGTTGGAATATTAGAAGTTACAGCAGTGACAGGGATCAAGTATGGTTCTGAAGCATTGGTGCCTTGAAAAACGGATGAGGAGTTCCTGGATGATTTCCATAGAAATTGTTGACGGATTATTTTTGGTGCCCATCTGACTAACCATATATATAACAGTAGGCAATACATAAAAGCGGTTTAATCTGGTTTTCTAGGAGTATAATGAGAAAAGGTTAATATGGCAAGGACACGTTCTGTGGATAAATGATGAAAGATTGCCAAAGATGTCCCCTGTCGGCCAATCATTTAGGGCCGAACGATAAAATGGTTGTCCCTTAATGGGGATGGGGACTTCATCAGAAGAAATTTGAGAGGAATGAGAATTTCTAGATAGATTGGCTTATAGATTGGAATGGAAAAAAAGTGTGTGTAGCTGTGTTGGCTTCAGGTGGTCTCTTGCCATAGTGAGTTGTTAGTAGTAGTAGTATTCTTTAAGCTTTTGGTTACTACATGCCATGGTTCGCTGTTTACCAGGTTGCAGCTACTGCTGCAACCATAAAATCCAAGTGTGTTCAGGCTGATAGCACGGAAACGTTTTTTCTAATTTTAAATAAACAAGATAGTATGATAAACTGTTGGTTTTTAGAAAGGCGGGGGGGGGGGCTTATTAGTTCTGCATACAAGCAGAATTAAGTGAATACTTCCATAAATTTTATCCAATGAATAAAGATAATTCCTTTATATTGTTGCATGCTTCATATTTTCTCGTCATATTGCTGGATTAAGGAGGGTTGAACTGACTAGGGCTTATTTGAGTTAGATTAAATGAAGTTGGGGCCGGTGTATGGGGTCTAACTAATAAAGGTTGATTTAAATGGGATTGAACTGAATGAAGCTGACTTGCATTAGGTTGAATTTGACTGAATTGAGTGAAAATATGGTTTAGTCAAACGGAAGTTGGATTACATGTGGTCGAAGGGATGCACGAGGGTTGAGTTGAATCGGGATGAGGTGCAAGGGAACCGTTGACGTCTGCAAAGATAAGCAAATTATTTTTTCCAATGAAATTTATAAGATTACAATTTAACACATGAGAGCTGAGGAGCAGTCATTTTCAATGTTTCGTGTCATTTGCTTGACAGTGACAAAATAGAAATATAAATAGGCCTGTAAGAAGGATTTTTTTTCAGGAGTGGGGAGGGTAAACAAGAAATGTGAAATTGAACAGAGAATGTAAGAAATTATATAGTTGTTCATAGGGGTCTGAAGACATCTCGTCAGTGATACGGGTGTGATGACATTACTCTAGAGTCTAGGTACCAAAAATCCAAAGATTGTTTGCTAAAACAATATTTTGCAAACCACATTGCTAATAGAAAAAGATTGTTTAAAATTTCAAATCAAAATATTTTTACTTGGGTTTGAAGTCGATATCTAGGAATACATGTATATAAAGGAGTCTGTGGGTGACAGAGGAATTGGGCTTAGGATATATGCTTTTGCAGGCCCCATGGTCCTGATTTTTTTCTGGACCATATGGCCTACAATAGGCTCCGTATTGTACCATATTCAAGTGTTATTGTTTTTCATATTATAATTCACTTTAACACATCATAATCTTCTCTCTTTGATTTATCCATTCAAATTGTCAGCTCATTTTCCCTCACAGCGCACTTTTAAGTTTTCCTCCCTTTCCATATCTTTTGTTCCTTGAACCAGCTTAGCAACATTTCCCGTCTTCCCCAAACAGTTCCTGAGGATAGAAATGCATGTTTATGATACTTAATGCTTAGGAAGGGTTAAGTCACCTAAAGAATCACTAGATCACTAATTTATATCCAATTCTAGGTAATAGTGCCAAAGTTACTGACGTGAATAACATACAATTTTTTTGTTTTTTGGTGCTGGCATCTTACATATTTAAGCAAGCTCATGTCAAAATATCTAAACCTGCATTATTAATAAGGATAGACTACTAAAGAAGATACGAAAAATAGTGTATTTCACTCATGTTTTAATTTCCAGCTTTAAGTCATTTAATGTCTTTGAAAACTTGATCCTCTTAATTTCTTAATTAGCAAGACTTGCGCACTACCCTGTTTTTGTATATATGTACTCCATTTATGGATAGGAAACACTTCCATAGTTATTGATTAAGATAGCTTGAGATGATAGTGCTATGGAGTAAATAAATCTCTTTATAATTAATCATTATCCATAAATGATCCCTCCAAGAGAGTGAAGCTGTAACGATCGCTTATGGTTATTACTTAAGGTCTTTCAAATAAGTCTTGATTTTATGGTCAGGGCCCTTTTTTGTCTTATTCATTATAAGTATATGGAGCTGTGAAAGATATTGTTGATGTTCTACTCACTCACCAATTTAGCTTATGGATGAGAGAAAGTAATTATTTCACTCCTTAATTTGCGGTTATTTTTGTATTCTTTACCACTGACACCATGGTAAGGACTATGTTTGAAAGGTAGGTGGAGATACCTGTGTTATCATTTGGTACAAAATTTGGTAGTCTCCCATGAAGAGTTAGGGATGAAATTCTAAACTCTGGCATTTAAATCCCCCCAAATAAAGGCTGTCAATTCTTTGTTATGTATACTGAATGCAAGAGGCTAGGCGCTGAATCCTAAACCATAATAAAAAAATCCTAAAGCGGGGCTATATCTCCTTGTCGCGCAATCTAAATGCAAAAAAGAGGGCTGCTGAATACCCAAACCACGAGGCAAAAACACCCAAAAAAACTGTCAATTCTTTGTTATGTATACTGAATGCAAGAGGTTAGGCGTTGAATCCTAAACCATACTACAAAAAATTATAAATCGGGACTATATCTCCTTGTTACGTAAAATGAATGCAAAAAAGAGGGCTGTTGAATCCCTAAGCCACTAGCACAAAGACACAAAAAGGCTGTCAATTCCTTGTTATGCATACTGAATATAAGAGGCTAGGCGCTGAATCCCAAACCATAATACAAAAAAGTCGAAAATCTTATAACCGAGAGATATCATTCTAAAACGTTTATTACAAAAATTATTTTAGATCACTTCAAAGCTCTAGAAACACACCTCTCTACATATGTTATTTTAAATACTGATTTCAAAAAGGTAGATTGGATTAAAAAATTGTTTTGGATTGGCTTAAGTGAGATTGATCCTCTGTCACTTAAAGCTCAAGAGTGTGACTTAAAGAATCTGCTGAGCTTTCGAGTCACACAAACTTAAAAATAAAGTTTCCAAAACAACCCTTAACTGAATTCTGGATCAGAACTTGAATTACCCATAATCGCTGATATGGCGTTAAATGTTCTTATGCCATTAGACACTACATTTTATGTTTTGTTACGTTCTCAGCTCTTATAAATATTTAATTTCAATATTGTTTGTCGCAAAAAATTTTTTCAAGAGGTCTTACGTTTATCTGCATCAAACATTCCACCAAGATTTAATTTGTTGTGCAATAAAAAATAGACATATCTATTTCAGTAGATTTTTTCCTTTAATTTTAATTTAATATTTACCACTCAGCATCAGCGTTAGAACATATTCGAGTGAACTAAGACGTTCGGGGAATTCGCTTTTATTTATGTTGCTGAAAAAAAATACCATTTTGCTGAAAAATAGGGAATAAAATATTCGTAAATATAATTCATGCATTTTTTTTACTTCTTCGGCAATTTTTAATTTTAGATTTTTGTGTATTTCTAGACAAATTCTTGCACTATATATTTTCATATGTAGATTTATATTATGATCTAATAAACAAATCGTCAAAAATATGTATTAGTTTTCTTGTTTTACATTTATAGGGGGTTGCCAGGAAACTAAGAATCATAAATAGGGTATGAATTAAAAAAGTATAAGAAACCCTTATTTAGGTACGACACTTTCAATTGGCTCACCTCAGTATATGTCTGCACAGGTCTTAACGCAGGGTCTCAAGACGCTTGCATAACCTTTATTTTGGCTGGATTAAAGATACTCCCAAGGATATAGATGATGATATTACTTCGTCAATGTCTGTTTAGAAAATGTCTGTTTCCTAGTAAGGGGGGCTAATGCCAGAATTGTCTCTCACTCAATTGAACCATTTGTCTTGGCTTTTTCCACAATTAGCCATGACTTCATGCCCATAACTATTCGATCTTAATTCAAAAATCAACGGACTCGATCATGCCAGAATTGCCTATCACTCAAATGGACTATCTCTCTTGGTTTTTTCTACAATTAGCCTTTGGCTGTATTAAAGATAATCCCATAGGATATAGTTGCTGATATTACTCCGTCGATATCTGTCCAGAAAAGGTGTTCTAGGCTAATAAGCTTCACAATATCGTTGCACAAAGCCCGTTTGTCAATTACGTTCCCATCAATAGTTGGGCAACTTATGGGTTCAGCAAGTGATGGTGCTGCGTTAAGGAATAGGTTAAATAGGTTTCGTCATATGAAAACAAGAAAGTAAATAATAAATGAAAAGACAAAAAATAAAATAGGTGAAAACGAGGATTTTGTCAGCCAGTAGCAAAATATGAAAAACAAGCAAATATTTCGACAAGGACCTCCACCAAGTCGTCCTCACTGGAAAAAGAATTTAAGAAACAGGAGAAAGAAAAAAAAACAAAGAAGAAACAACAACAAAATCTAACCTTCTTAAGTGAACTGTACGATAGGAAAAAAGACACTGAATCAAACAACAAAAACCAACTTGAAATCAATGAAAGAGGAGTTACCAATTAGATTGAATAAGTATCCTTTGCCTTGCAACAGATTTCGTCTGTCTACAATTTCGGTTTTCATCAGGTATGCGGACAGGTTGTCCTAAATTAGACTGGGCGAAAACATTCATAGAGTCTTTTAATATTAAATTGTTATAAATTAGGCTTAAGGAAATATCTCCCGTGTCTCTATTTATAGCCAAATTTCTATTTATATGTTGTTGTTTTTTTTATCTCAATTGCCTCTTTAAAAGATTGCGGTAGGCCATTTACGGTAAATATTAAAGTTGCCTCTTCAAAAAGAACTAAATGGACCGGATTTTCGTATAAAATCCTCTATCAAAAGGACCTAAATTTCAATGGCTCAGACACACGTAAATATATCAGAAATTAGATTGTGGAGTCCGGTATTTTTAGCTCTCATGGTGAAGTTGAAAATTCAGACCTACTAAGAGGAGAAATAGTAGTGTTCTTGATTATAAGCCGTCAAAGTCGCTTACAACTCAATCAAAGAAAGAAATTAAAATCCTCCGAAATTTAAAAAAAGAAAAAAAATACAGTAATTGCAAGAGCGGACAAAGGAAACACAGTTGTGATTATGGATTCTGCAGATTATCAAAATAAAATAAATATCCTTTTATTGGATAAAAATATTTACAAAGAAATAAAAACTGATCCCACAGATAAATACACCAAGCAGTTGAGAAAAGAATTAGAAATTTTAAAAGACAATAGACTAATCACTCCTCAAATGTAGAGAAAATTTTATCCAAAAGGTTTTTCAGCCCCAAAATTTTATGGTCTACCCAAAATCCATAAGGATACTCCGTTACGTCCTATTGTAGCATGTCATAGTTCTCCAGCTACAGGTGTAGGAAGATTCTTAGATACAATTTTCAAGTCTCTTCTAACAACACAGAAATCCCGTATAAATAATTCCATAGATCTTGTTGAGAAGCTGAAAAATCATAGCATAACAAAAAAAAAACTATCTTATCTAGTTTTGATGCAGTTTCCATGTACACTTCATGCGATGACCATAAATGTGAACAGACCTTACAAAGAAAATAAGAGGAAAGTTCTGCTTGGTCTGATTATAAAGCCTTGGAAACTTAACACAATAATGACGCTTGTACGTCTTTGCAACAAGTTCTCTTTATATTTTATGTTTCGAGAAAATTTTTTCCTTCAGGTTAAGGGCCTATCCATGGGCATTGTTTTGTCTCCTTTATTGACCAATTTTTACATGGATTTCATAGGACAGTCTACTTTGAATAGCTTCCCCTCAAAACATGGGAACATGGTCAGGACTCTCTAAAAGATTTTTTGGCACATTTGAATTATTTTGATTCGAATCTTCGGTTCAAAATAGAACTGGAAGATTCAGAAAAGCTCCCTTTCTTGGATGTTTTAATTATAAAAAATATTCCTAGCCTTGAATTTTCTACATATAGAAAGCCGACCCGTAATGATCGGTATCTACATTTCTCGTCAAATCACCCTCCATGTGTAAAAAGAGCGGTAGTAATTTCTTTAGTCGACAGGGTTCTAAAAATATGTTCACATAATCATATAAAACCCGAGTTAGATAACGTTAAAGATATTCTATTCTGCAATGGCTGCCCAATCAATCTCATTGAAAATATAATAGATAGACGATTAAAAAAGGTAAAACTGGAAAATAGGGACCCCTTCCCCATTGATTCAGTTACACTGGCAATTGAGAAAAAAACTTTCACTGCATTACCATGCGTCTCGAAACTCAGAGACAAACTTGGAAAAATTTTAAACAGACAAAATCTCTTTGTTTCATTCAAAACTGAAAAAAAAGTTGAACATTTTTTCAACTCGGGAAAGGATAAAACGGACTCTATATTAGGTAGTGGTGTCTACAGAGTCCCGTGTTCATGCGGAAAATCTTACATTGGCAGGACACATCAATAACTAGGGGAACGATTGCATGAACACAAAATTTTCGATACATAAGTTCCTGAGATTGGAAAATAAAAATGACAACTTTGATTCAGCTCTGGCCGAGCATATATACGAAAATCCTGACCATTTAGTTCTTTTTGAAGTGGCAACTTTAATATCTACCGTAAAAAGCCTACCGCAAAGAGGCAATTGAGATAAAAAAACCCATATAAATAGAAATTTGGCTATAAATAGAGACACGGGAGATATTTCCTTAAGCCTAATTTATAACAATTTAATATTAAAAGACTCTATGAATATTTTCGCCCGTCTAATTTAAGACAACTGTCCGCATATCTAATGAAAACCTAAATTGTAGACAGGCGAAATCTGTTGCAAGGCAAAGGATACTTATTCAATCTAATTGGTAACTTCTCTTTCATTGATTTCAAGTTGGTTTTTGTTGTTTGATTCAGTGTCTTTTTTCCTCTCGTACAGTTCACTTAAGAAGTTTAGATTTTGTTGTTGCTTCTTCTTTGTTTTTTTCTTTCTCCTCTTTCTTATGTTTTTGAGTACCGAGAACGACTTGACAGAGGTCCTTGTCGAACTATTGGCTTGTTTTTCATATTTTGCTACTGGCTGACAAAATCCTCGTTTTTCACCTATTTGATTTTTGTCTTTTCATTTATTATTTCCTTTCTTTGTTTTCATACGTCATGCATATCCAGTATGATCTCAGAACGTATTTACGTCAAGGTGTTGTTAGTATCTGGGGTTTTTGTGCCTTGCTAGCAAACTTTGCTTTCATGTCCACTATCATGGATACTGTATGTTCAAGCACTATGCAGTGTAGTAGAATAATATACTAGAGTTCAGCTTACCAGATTAAGTGAAAAGCCATAAATATCAATGCAGGCTTTCCCGCATATTAAGTCATTATCGATGAACCGATAATAGCAGCATTTCTGTTCTTTATTTATTTCTCCATAAATTGCCGAGTTGAGGAAATCCAGAAATAGACATGCACTGCTAATTCTATTCTAAATAAATTAAAGAACATAGGGTTATTTGCCATGCCCTGGCAAACCAGCCTTTTCAACTTATACCCAAAAAATTTCATCACTCAATATAACATCCCTCTCTTCTGCCACCTTTCCTATGACCTTTTTCTGCTGTATACATACTATGATGTTATGGTAACACATGGTCCAGATATTGCGCGTAATACTGTGTTTCAATGTTAATTGTATTTTGGATTCCAGGATGTTCAAATAGGACAAAGAAAAAATGCTCAGTGTGAGGAAGTGAAAATAGTTCTACCCCTTAAAATAGCCAGGGACCAGTACATAGCTGAAATATTTTATTATAGTTTTCTAAGGGAAGCTTAGAAAAAAGACTACAGAATTACTGAATAAAATGCAAAAGATGATGATTAACAATCCTATATCGTAAAGCCGCTTAAAAAGGTGTAGGATATAGGGAGTGAACCTAGACTAGAGAATAAATATAAGGGTGATTTTTCTAAGGCCTAAGGAGGATTTTTGTATAAGGTGAGTAGGAATCGTAGAAGAGGATTGATTGTAGCTTTTGAGAGTTTAAAGGATAGTATGCCACAGGAAAAAGGTGAATGTGATAATATATAACAAGGGAAGAGAAAGGAATGTAGAGAATTATTAAACGAAAGAAAAACAAATTCACGCTAGGGTAGACTGCAGTAACTTTTGGAGGCTTGTGAGGAAATCTGTTGGAAAAACTCTAGAGAAGGATGGAGTTTCCCCTGCTGAGAGTTGGGTTGATTATCTGGAAGGTTCAAGTAAAGAAGCTGAAACCGGTGAGATATTAGAGGATACATTTCTAGACATGGAAGGAACTAGTGATTTACTGTTGAACAAGGACTGCGGAAGTACACCAAAGTAAAATATGGAATGAGACGAAGGAAATGAAGGGAGAACTTGCAGAAAGAATAGATGAAGATGAAATCAAAGCATGGATGTGGAGTAGAGTCAAGTTTATGATGATTATAAAGCACTTACTTACGATATTTTATGTCAGCTGTTTTCGTTAGATTTGTGAAGTTCCTTGGAATGGTCAACATCTATTTTAGTATTTTTGCGTAAGATAAAAGATAGGCCATTAAATTACAATTACAGGTCTATTATTGAGAATAACACAAGTAAACTTTTATACAATTGGTATTAGTAAATTTTTTGTAAGATATTATTTCCTAGACCACATTAATGGCCTGGGGCGCAAAAGAATATGACAGATATTCAGACAAGTTTTCGGAAAGATGTATAGTAAAGACAGTTATATAGTAAGATAGATCAGGTCATCCATTCAATTTTTCTGATAAGAAAATGTTCTAGAGGTTTCTTTCGATTTTTTCTTGAAAAAAAAAACAAAACAGAAAAACATTGAGCATAAATGTCAAACAAAGTATGCATTTATTATGTATTTATCAAATACACATAAACAGAGGGTAACCACACATCTGAATTTGTGTAACTAGCAGCTATCGCAGCAACTACGATTTACTAGGTTGCAGCTACCACTGCAATGATGATTAAAGTTATTTTTGAAAATTGTTCTTTGTTAATTATAAAAGGTAGAATATGTTCCAATTTTCTTCAAAATGAGCCATTAAACAATTCTCTATGATGTTTCAGTGCCTTGATAGCTCCTGAGAAGGAATGTCTTGGATATTTGCTGAATATACCTCTGGGAAGGACCTCCCGAGCTGTGACTTAGGCTCTAGATCCATTTCCTAAAAGTTTATTTCTTCTAACTCAACTACTTCTTTTGACAGATAAATGTTCATAATTTTATCCTAGTTTTGAAAAACTCCATAAAGTCAAGAAATCTGTGTATATTGGGCCGAACTTTGAATGCGAAGAAGATGTTTACAAAGAAAAAAAGAAAAACATCCCATGAACTTCAATCGTTTTAGCAGTGAAAGAATAGGTGTTTTCTTTCCAAAATGCCCCTTCATTCTAGAGAGGCCTTTAGTAATTTTTTACCTTCTCCTTTACGGAGTTGATTATGAATAATCATGTCGCTGGAATTGATGTAATGTACAGAAGCCCAATGTAGTTGAGGGACGTGGAAGGTGAAACAGGGGCAGAGCCAAGATGGATCTTGGAGTTCTGAGGAGTACGACATCTAAAAAACTGGGAGTCTATTGGATTCCATAAAACAACGAAAAAGGGTTTTGCAGTGCTTAACTTATTGTTAAGTACTCTACACTTACGAAATATGTCGCATTTGGGAATTATTTCCATTTTTGTTCTTTTCTATTCTCAGCAGAAACTGAATAATACTGAAGTGCAGATCATCATAATCTCTTGAAATCCAGACCTATATTTCAATAGATTTGAAAACGTAGGGACGGCAGGTACTTACTGTCAAACACCCTCTTCAAACAGCTCGTGGTAACGAACTGTAAGTAAGGAGCGACCCGGCTCAATAGTAACAGAAACTCTAAAAAACGGAATTTTGATACCAATAAATAGATACACCAAAAGAACTGATTGTTTATGCTGATTTCAAATATACAAGTTTCATCAAGTTTAGTCTTATCAATCAAAATTTACAAGACAGAGAAATTCTTCCTTATTTTAAGAAATAGGGAGAACCACCCCCTAAAAGTCATAGAGTCTCAATGAAAATCACATTATCAGATTCAGCGTATCAAAGAACCCCAGTGTAGAGGTGTCAAGCTCCTATCTACAAAAATGTGGAATGTTGTATTTTTTGCCAGAAGAAATATCACGGATTTGTGTTTATTTGTTTTTTTTGTTGTTGTTTTTTTCACAGGGGCGATCGCATCAACCCAGTGGTTCTGGGATATCACTAGAGGACTCATTTGAACGGAAATTAAGAATTCTAGTATCCTTTTTAAGTGACCAAACGAAGGAGGGCAACTAGACCCCCTCCTGCGCTCATTTTTTCCCAAAGTCACCGGAAATTTTGAGATAGCCATTTTGTTCAGCATAGTCGAAAAATCTAGCAACTTTGTCTTTGAAGATCACTTAATATTCCAGAGTCCCCGGGGGAAGGGCTGCAAGTTGTGAACTTCGCCTATTGTTGACATATAGCATTGGTTATTGGGAAGTTCACTGACGTTTACAGGGGAGATTTTTCTGTTAGGTGGTCGGGGGGAGGGCGCTACACGGAAGGTTTTTTCCCTGGTGACATTTTTCATGGAGGAAGGGAATTTTCCATGAAGGGGACGCCAGATCTCCCAGCATTATTTAAAAAACACCAGAAATTAAATATAAAAAAACAAGGTTTTTCAACTGAAAGTAAGTAGCAACATTAAAGCTTAAAACGACAAGAAACTATTAAGTATATTAGGGGGCTCTAATACCTCGCTCTTTACGCTAAAGTTTAGTTAGTAGTGTCAAAAGACCTATATATTTTAATTAAAGGGCCAGTGTGGTTCGTGGGTCATTCTCAAAGAATTGAATCAAAATTCAAATTTTACCTAAAGGATCGATGTGTTGATGAGGAGGAGAACCCCCTCATATATGTGATAATTTCTGTGGAAATTTCTGCGGAGAGCAAATTTCACGTCGAGATGTTCCGGGGGGGTATGTTCTGCATGTTCTGATTTCCAAAAAAAAATTCACAGAAGGTTGCATTTCCGGAGTGATCGACAAAAGAGATTAAAGTATTTTTCAAATGAAAATATATTAAGGAGAATATTTCAGGCTGAATTTTTCGCAAGGATTTTTCCGAGCATGGAGATTTTTAGTGAGGATAGAACTCTCTGGAGGGAACTTACTCGATTTTTCACGTGGAAATGTTCCGGGGGGGGGGGTATGTTCTGCATATTCTGATTTCCGAAAAAACATTTCACGGAAGGTTGAATTTCCGGAGTGATCGACAAAAGAGATTAAAATATTTTTCAAATGAAAATATATTAAGGAGAATATTTCAGGCTGAATTGTCCGTAAGGAATTTTCCGAGCAGGGAGATTTTCCGTGAGGATACAACTGTCTGGAGGGAACTTGACGGGGAGGGGTACATTTTAAGCTGGACGATATTTCCACGGAGGATTTTGTCATGAGGGAGGGAGGTATATTTTATGGAGGGTGAGCCAGATTTGCCTGATCTTTTTTAACTGAAAATAAGGAGCAACATTAAAACTCAAAACGAATAAAAATTATTTCGTATGTGGAGGATTACCCTTCCTTAGTAACTCGCTCTTTACTCTAAAGTTTTACTGTTTGTCCGGGTTTCTTAAGAATGGCCACTGAAACACAGGGGCTGTTTAATTAGAATAAGAAGCTTTTTAAAAGTGCTAATAACTTTTTATTTTTTTTTTTAATTGTGAATTTTAATTTTGAGGGTGACTGACCTCAATCCTCCGCTTTGCACGGTATAGATTTATTGTGCTTCTTACTCAATTAAACAGTCCTTGCGTTTGAGCAGTCGTGTATAAATGATTGGGGCAACAATTTTAGCTTAAGGAGCGGGGGAGAGGGAGGGACTTAGGATAGGGTGGCCCCCTCATATATGAAATGATTTATATTTGCTTTCAGTTTTAATGTCACTCTTTACTTTCATTTGAAAAAATTAGTTTACGATAACAGATGAATTCCAGCTTTTAACTTCACGCCCTCATTCTGGCTTAGCCAGATATATAGTTTATGTATACGCCTTCGAAATTCAGCTGGTTTGTATCGATCACATAATTGATATTTCGCTGATTAATATAATATGATATTGCTATTTTCCGTCCGATTGGTATTTTGCTGTTTTCCGTCTGGAAAAGCAGACATTCGTCGATTTGGCATAACGCGCAATAAAAGGAAAATTCCTAAGGCTTATTATTCTCGACTCTTCGAAGCTTACTACATAACAATTAGCTGCTTTTAGAATTAATTCTAGTCCTTCTTAGTGCATCTCCATACCTAGTTATTAGATGATATCACGTTCATTTAAATGAACTATGCATAAATCATTCTCAACTTCGAGTAAAATCAGTATTCATTATTAGTATTATCCCCTCTTCAGGTTCAATACCCCATTGTATACAGACAATTTTTGAGGGGGAGGGTTTTTTGCTTGAGTTGGGTTTCCATGGGAAGAATGTTCCGTGTAGAGGGAAATTTCTGGGGATGAACTTTCTGGGGGAAATTTTTTACTGGGGGAATTTGACAGAATTGCTGTACGAAATTCTTTGTATCTGTCTTACTTTCTCTTTGCCAACTCAATTTTGCATATGAAGATCTTCTGGAAGAATTGTCCACGGATAATTTCAGTGGGTTTGGATTTCCGGGAAAAAGTTTTCACGAAAGCGGGGCTTTCGGGAGTGACCGGAATAATGATTAGAAATCAAAGTCTTTTTCAAATGAAAGTATGCTGAGGAGAATATTAAGGCTGAATCATCCGCAAAGAATTTTTACAGGGAGGGGGGAGGGGTTTCAGCGAGGATGGAATTGCCCAGAGGTAATTTTAAGGGGAGGGGTGTATTTTAAGTAGAAGGACTTTGAGGAGTTTCCGGTGAGGAGAGGCAATTTTTCATTGAGAGTGAGGCTGATTTTACCAGCATTATTTAAAAAACGATCAGAAATTAAACAAAACAGACAAGGTTTTCAACTGAAAGTAAAAAGCAACAATAAAACTCAAAATGAACAGAAATGCTCGTAAATAGGAAAGGCATAATTTATATGTCTTTCTTTTACAATAATTTATTTTAGGAGAGGGAGTTCTAGAAAACAAAAAGACCCTATGGAAGACATAAACCTAATATATACCTAAGAGCTATGACCTCTGTCCACCGATATGTCAGATAAATCTACTGAACCGAAAAGGTCAAAGAGATCTGCTTCCGCTGTTGCATTGAAAAAAAAAATAAGAGCAATAAACTATATATAATAGTTTATTAGGTATAAATTTTGTTGGTTTTTATTGATGTCTTTTAGTTTTACTGCTGATGATGAACACTGTATGTGTGTTCGGAATATCTAGTTAAAAATTTTATATCTGTTCACTGTCGATTAAAAGGTTTCATCCCTTTTTTGAACTGTTATACTTTCGTCATGGAAAGACAGTGTGGTCTTCGAAGTTATCTACGTAACTTGTCTTGAACCCTGGCAAAGACTAAGCGTGAGCAGAAAAAACAGAACTTGAATAATTTTGCCGATGAGTTGGGTTTTGTCATGTGGGGCTTGGTCCTGGAGACCTCCGGAGATTCTTCTTTAGCATATGATCAATTTCTGTTTATCTTTTATCCAATTTATGATAAAATGTGTCTTTTGTGACTGGTTGGAAAAAAAAGGATGACTCAGAAGCCTTGGACTACGAAAGAAATAATAGACATGATAAATAAAAGAAATCTACTGTATTAGTAATCTTTAAATAATCAGAATGATGCAGACCTGACGGAGTTTAAGAGAGTTAGAAATAAGATGAATAGCATGAATAGATGAATGTGTTTAACATCTTCACTGGTTCTGGATAGCTTTCTTTGTGGAACTGTCACCTCAATTCTAAAGCGGGGAAAACTCCCTTCTCAATGTTCATCTTATCGCCCTATAACCACTACGTGTAACGTGAGTAAAATCTTTGAATATATCTTAATTCCTCATTTAAATGAAAACATAGATTTCGGATTGAATCAATTCGGGTTTCAATCTGGTATTGGTTGTCAACATGCACACCGTGTTCTTTCATCCACCCTTAAGAATAGCCTAGCTGAGGGGTCGCCACTTTATATATGTACTTTGGACCTTTCTAACGCTTTTGACAATGTAGTTCACAGTCAAGCTTTTTTTTCCCTTTTTAATAATGGTGCAAATCTTTCAGTCATTTTTCTTCTTCGTTTTTGGTATGAGAATTCTTTCCTCCGAATTGATAAATCTGGATCTCCTTTTGTCCGTTTATGTCGGGGTGTCAAACAGGGAGGGGTTTTATCACCTAGTATATTCAAAATGTGCATTTCTGGTATTTTAGATGAAATTAGATCAAATTATTTTATTGGACTCTCAGATGTTTCTTATCTTGCTTATGCGGATGATCTTCTACTTTTGTGTAAAAATAAGCAAGGTCTCTCGTTTATGGTCTCAAAAGTTTCACGTCTATTTTCTAAAATTGGTCTTTCTCTTAATGTTGAGAAATGTGAATTTCTAGTTTTTAATGGTCCGACTTCCTCTAATGCTCCCTTAGCTTGTCGCGGTTTTTCTATACCTTTGTTTCCGCCTTTCGGTGGTTGGGTATTGCTGTTTCTAATTCAATTTCTTGACTACGGCAGTGCACTGTTCGTGATGTTCAAAAGAAAATTCAAATGGGCTATCGAGTTAGTTGCTAATCGAGGGAAGTATAATAGTCGTGCACTGGATAGGCTATATGCTACATTCTGTGATCATTCTGTCCTTTATCTTTCTGGTCTTTAACTCCTTCTAAAGAAAAATTATGTTAATCAGATTCGGTCTTTTTGTTTCAGATATTGTAAATTTTTACTTTATCTTCCCCTCTGGTGTAGCAATGCTAATATAATTTGTGAGTTTGATGTCCCTGATATAAGTGCAAAGTTGGCCTTCCTGCATGGAAGGTTGCCGGAATCAGCTTTTTATCGTTTATCGCCTCATCAACCTTTGGTCCGTCTGTTCGGTTAATCTCATTGTAGCGTAGTGTTTTTTCTATTTGTAGTGTATTTTATTTGCAGTATATTTCATTTTTTTTTTGTGTGTGTTACTCCACAAGTGCCATAACTTGTTATGATGTGGGTTATAAATAAATTATTATTATAGTTACAAGCGGATAAAACTGAAAAAAATCAGAGTCACAAGCAGTAACAGTTGCAAGTGCTCACAATTATAAATGGAGATAGTCGCGGTCAGAAATAGTCGCAGACAAAGTTGCATGTAGTCGAAGGTGTTGTAGCAAATGCAAGTAGTTACAGTTCCAAGCGATCACAGTCGCAAATTGTCGCACTCGCATATAGTCAGAGCCACACACAGAAGTAGTCACAGTTACGTGTAGCCACAGTAACGGTCACAGTTGCAAGCCGTGTGATCGCAAGATGGAAGTAGTCGCTGTTGCAAGTGGATATGATTATAAGTAATGGCAGTCAGAAGCAGTAACAGTCACACATAGTCACAATTACAAGCTGTTGTAGTTGTAATCTCAAGTAATTGCAATCATAGGTAGTCTTGGTTCCAAGTAGTCTCAGTTGCAGCCGAAAGTGGTGGTAGCCACACTAATAAGTTGTTGCAATAGTAGTCTCAAGTAGTCATACGTATTCGCAGTAGCCATCACACCGGGTAACAGACACAGTGAAAAGCAGCCGTAATCGGAGGCACGTAATCATGGTCGCGCTACACGCAATGACAAGCAGTCACAGTCGCAGTTGCAATCGCAGTGGTATTAGCAGTAGTAACCCAGAAAATTTCAAGTTATTATTCTTAGCCGTTCCTAATATGTTGCAGATGCATCCTTTTCACAACTTGGGTGCACATAGCTTTTTTGATTTAGTTCATCAAAAATGAAGTTGTCAAACTGGTGTTGTGGTCAAATTTCAAATTACAATCCTAAGCCTTTTGGACCCAAGCATTCCCCCTTTTCCTGAAAATAAATCCCATTACTATTTTGGGGATCAAGTCATCCTTGGAGGTATAGTTGTTGAACTATATAACTATTTAAAAGAAATGTAATATCATAGTTCTTATCATTGCTTAGAGGGGGACATCTAAAAAGGGCTAGTTATATATTAATTTAGATCATTAAATACAAACAAAATCACCACTAAAAGCTGCTGTAACAAAAGCACCGTTGTTTTATTAATAAGTTAAAAATTCATATTAATTAGTAATTTACATTATTTTTTATTAAATATGGTTAGTTTTTTTAATATGTCATTATAAAGTCATTTACTCTCATAAGACTTGCTTATAATTCAAAATTACTTTTCTTTCTTTTTCTGAAGTCACTACCATTTCAATGACTCAGCTTCACTCCATTTGTAAAAAATACATTCCATTTCGTCCTCCCTTTTGCGTCCATATACTACCTTGGCATATATGTTTGCGCAAGACCACCCTTCTCAGAAAAATTATAAATAGACATTGGAATTGTCATATATGTTATATTAGCCTACCATTAGTTTTCTCTCATCTTTTCTCTTATAAAAGATTAAATATACTCTCGACAGCTTGACTCCTCCCCGTTTCTTATGCGATCACTTATTTATATGAAATACATAGTTGAATGTCTCTTTTTGAATACACGATATTCCATCTTCTTTTGTTGTTTGCCAACTTTTTTCAATTAAATTTATCGGTGTATAAATTTTAGAGAGACAGCAATAATATTTAATTCCTTGACCCTATTGAATAACTTAGATGCCCAAAATTGAGTACAAGATTGTTAAATTGATTACCAAGGAAAATGTATGTAAAATGGTTTTTATTCAGTTCTGTTCTTGTCTTGTGAATTTAATTTGTGCATTACTAAAATAGGAGTAATGTCTCTAGAATTGAACGATCACTCTGGCTTATGACACTTGTTCCAAATCCACTTATCTAAATTAATAAAAAAATAGGGATCCAAACAGTTTTTCAAAGAAAAGAAGAGCGATATTAGAACCTAAGGAATGGAATATAAAGCCATATCCAATAAGTAGTGACATAATTGTAAGTCTAAAAAAAGGTTTAAATAACAATATGCACATTAAAAGAAATGACTTTTTATGGTAGTTCTTAATTTGTGCAATTTGATTAAAATTAAAGTTGCACTCCGGAGTTCAAGAGACTGACAAATACGAGAGGGACAGACTCACAAAAAGAAGAGAAAAAATTACTCCATAAAATGTAGGCGAAGAAGAGAAAAAATTACTCCATAAAATGTAGGCGTTGGAAACCCTCTAATTTAAAGGTCTTAAGCCACCGGGTTCAAAAATGTGAAATTCGTATTTTCTCTTAGAATGATGATCACGAATTAGTTTGCTTGTCCGTTTCTTGTCTTTTTTTCCCAAGGAAAATCGTATGGAAAAAAAATTTCTAACAGGTTACATCGATAGAGGACTTCTTCAAACAGAAATTGAAACTTTGTGAGCCCTTTATAAGAAGAAAAAGAGAAGTACCACCTCACATTGGTAGTTCTTTGTCATCTTGTAGAATGAAACAACTCCTCCCAGAAACACCATTTTGACAACTTTGGTGTAGACAGTGTCTTTTGATTGAGTTTAATAGCCTCTCAGCATTCTCCGAAAATTTCAATTTAATAACCTTAGTCACTGCTGAGATGCTGCGTATAAGTCCTATGAAACAGTTCATGGTAACGAACTGCAGTAAGGAGCGACCCGGCTCAATAGTAACCGAAACTCTAAAAAATGAAATTTTGATACCACTTGTTACATGAAAGACACACATTTTAATACTGATTTTAAATAAATAAGATTCATTAAGTTTAGTCTTACCCATCAAAAGTTACGAGCCTGAGAAGATTTATCTTATTTTAGAAAATAGAGGGAAACACTCTCCAAAAGTCAGAGAGCCTTAACGAAAATCCCACCATCAGATTCAGCGTATCAGATAACCCTAATGTAGAAGTTTCATGCTCCTATCTACAAAAATGTGGAATTTTGTATTTTTTCCAGAAGACAGATCACGGATGGGTGTTTATTAAATTTGAGGGCACCTAGCTCCCTTCCACGCTCATTTCTTCCCAAAGTCACAGGATCAAAATTTTGATATAGCCATTTTATCCAGCATAGTCGAAAAAATATAATAACTATGTCTTTGGCGACAAGTTAATCCCCCAAAGTCCCCAGGGGAGGGTCCGCAAGTTACAAACTTTGACCATTGTTTACATCTAGTAATGGTTATTGGGAAGTGTACAGACGTTTTCAGGGGGACTTTTTTGCGTTAAGGGGGCAGGGGTTGGTCGTGGGAGGGGCTTGCGTGGGATTATATCTCTATGGAGGAATTTATCATGTGGGAAGAGAATTTCCATGGAGGATTTTCTAGTATCATTTAAAAAACAACAATGAGAAAATAAATCACAAAAAAAGCTTTTTCAGCTGGAACTAAGGAGCAGCGTTAAAACCTAAAACGAACAAAAATTATTACGTATATAATGGGGTTCGTCTCCTCCACAATACCTCGCTCTTTACGCTAAAGTGTTTTTAGTATTTTCAACTATTTATTCTATGGCCTTTCTGATTCAGGGGTCATTCTTAAAAAATTAGGACAAAATTCAAGCTTTATTGAAAAGAGTGAGGTATTGACGAGGGGCGAAAACCCTCATATACGCAATAAAAATATACAAATACAGAAGTTCGTTAAGTAAGTTAATTCGTAAGTTGCGTATATTTATTACTAATAAAGCACTTGTAAAAAAAAAAAATCTAGTTGCCTTTTTAAGTAACCAGAAATTGGAGGGGCAACTAGGCCTCCTCTCCCCTTTTTTTTATTATCAAAATCGTACGATCAAAAGTATGAGAAAGCCGTTTAGCCAAAAAAATAAATTAATATCCAAATTTCGTTTCAATTATTCATATGGCAGAGCCAAAATCAAAACACGCATTAATTCAAAACGTTCAGAAATTAAAAAAAAACAAGTTTTTTTTTAACTGTAAGTAAGGAGCGACATTAAAGTTCAAACGAACAGAAATTACTCCGTATATGAAAGGGGTTGTCCCCTCCGCAACACCTCGCTCTTTACGCTAAAGTTTGACTCTTTGTCACAACTCTATTTTTTAAAACAATAAAAACTTTAGCGTAAAGAGCAAGGCGTTGAGGAGGGGGCAACCCCTGTCATATACGGAGTAATTTCTGCTCGTTTGAAGTTTTAACGTTGCTCCTTACTTTCAGTTAAAAAGACCTGTTTTTTTTTAAAAAATTGAAAATTAGGATGCACATAGTGCGCTTTATTTGGTTCAACATCCCCTTCAACATTCTCTGAAGGTTTTAATTTAGTCGCCTTAGCCATTAAAAATACATTGCAGTTATATCCTTTTAATACCTGGATGTACATTATGTCTTTCGATTTAGTTAAACATTCACTGAAAGTTTCAACTTAATACGCTTAGCCATTCAAGAGATACTGTAAGTACGACCTTTCGAAAACCTAGATGCAGAGAGAGTATTTTGATTTAGTTCAACAGCCTCCTCATCATTCCTTAATAGTGTCAGCCTAATAAACTTAGCCGTTCCTTGGGCTTTGGAGATAAATCATTTTGACAACTTCGATACACAATGTGTCTTTGGACTTGGTTCAACATCCCTGTCACCACTTTCTGAAAGTTTAAGCTTAATGCTATAAGCTTTTCTGGGATATTTTGGAAAAAGAACAGCTAAGGGTAATAATTTGGTTTTCAGGAAAATTGAGGGGGCATTAAACTGAATAAAAAAATACAATGAGTATCCAGGTAGTCAAAAGGATGTATCCGTAATGTCTTCGAAATGGCTAAGAGTGTATTACGTTAAAACTTTCGTGGAATATCAACTGGGATGTTGAACTAAACCCAAGGACACTATTTGTATCCAAGTCGTCAAAATGATATATATGCAGCAACTGAAATTTCCATACGAGTTATCCATGAATTGAGGGGGGGGGAATGAGCTAAATCAACTAAGCGCACCCAGACAGTCAAAATAGTTTGTATGAAATATCTTAGTGACGACTAAGGGTATTAAGATGAAACTTCCCAGGGGCAACTAAATGCATTAAGTTGAGAATTTCAGAGAACGTTGAGGAGAGTGTTGAACTAAATCAAAAGACACTATATACATCCAGGGTGCTGAAACCAGGTATCTGCAGTATCTCAGGAACAATAATAGTATTAAGTTAAATTTTGTAAATAGGGTGTAACTCAGGAATGACTGAGTGTATTAATTTCGAATTTTTACAAAATGATAAGAGAGATGATCAATTGACCAAAAAGGCAATATTTGCACGCTACTACTACTGAAACTACTGCTCCTTCTACTGAAACCAGAAGCACTATTGCTACTATCACTAAAACTACTACTTTTGTAGCGAGTACTACTAAGGATGAGGACATTGGAAAAAGTGTCTGGGGAAACGTTAAGGGGGAGTGGAACTAAATCAAAACACAGTATGTGTATACGACTGCTCTTGCGGGCGTAAGGGCAATATTTTTTGAACAGCGTATCATATCAAGAGGAAACTTCACGTACATCATGATTGGAATTCAAGGGCATATAAGTAAAATCGGAGGCAACGTTGCTAAATCATACGAAGTAATATCATTACTCATTAATCATTATCATTAATAAAAATTACAAATTAGATTTAAAAAATTGAAACCGTGTTTAATTCAATAGTGACTTTTGATTTAACAGCTATTGCAAAAATACCCTGTTGGTAAGAGCTAAACAGTTTCGATATCTCTTAAAAACTACCTCCACTAGATAGTTTTTTAAACAAATTCAAACGGATAGGCATATGAAAATTTTTGGTTCTTCTAAATAGCTTAGTAATTCTTTTAGTAAAATGAAATTGTAATTAATTGTTGAATTGGTTCTTCCAGAATTTGTTGTTGGACTTCATTTTTATTTTCAATGGAAGAAAGTCTGCAACCTAGATCTTTATTATTACTACACCACCTAAGGGCATTAAGGTGAAACTTTCCAAAGAATATTCAGGCGGATGCTGAACTAAATCAAAACCAACTATGGTCACGTTGATTGTCAACAGGGTGACAAAGCAATATCTTAATAATAGTTCACATTATTAAGCTAGACCTTTCAGGGTAAGTTGTGACATATTTTGAACTAGCCAGAAGACAATATGTGTATAAATTTAAGATTACTTCTACCGTTACTGTAACTAAGGACATTAAGGACATTAGATTGAAACGTTCTTTTGAGTTTCAATTAAACGGAAAAACTATACACATGACAGTATTAAAAGGGCATATAAGCAATATCATAGGTAGCTCTGCTTTATCATGGATAGTAATTTCATTGACATTTTAAAGGAACTATTTAGCTCATATTATTCCAAACACTTCCAGTCAAAATTTAAGATGGCCATTTTGTTCTGCAGAGCTGAACGTTCTTGCAACTTTGCTCTAGGGCTGTTGCGTAGGTCAGCCCCCAACAGCTTCGCAATTTTCCCATTATGTTTAAAAACTAAAGGTTGCCTTAATATTAAATCAAAAAGCGTTGTGTTTATGCTAATTGCCATTAAGACATGTCAGCAGTATCCCAAAAACGACAGAAGGTATTATGTTCAAACTTTCGGGGCTACTTCTATTGCTACCTCTGCACTTAAAATAAATTAAACCAAAAGGGTTTGAGTGTATCCAAACTATCAAAGAACATAGATAAACCTTTTTGCGAATGCTATTAAGTTCTGTTTTGCAGGTCAACTAGAGGAGCTATATAACTAAATTAAACACTACTGTTTGTATCCAGATTCTTAAAAGGGTGTATGTTTTTAAAAATTGTTAAAAAAATTTCTCCGGCTTACAAATAGCAGGCCAAACTATAAAATCTTAAAAAGAAACCGAAAAAATTTAAAGTCTTATTTTCTTTTTCTCCAAAAAGACTGTCAATGAAGAACGAACATAAATTAATTAAAAAAAACTTTTTCCACAAAATTTTTCTAATAAAAGTAAAGAATTTCATAAAATCCAACATAAGCAAAAGTAAAATAAAATAAACTACCAAGCGTAAGATATGCGGCTATTTTGAATAAAATAGTTTTTCTTAGGATTACTCTCAGTTACAAAGGAAGTGTCCTAAAGGGCAAGAGGGGAGGGGGGCTTTTTACCCCCCCCCTCCGTTGCTTTTTCAAAATCTTTCTCATCATGCCTTTAAATTTCTAACTTAGATGTTGCCGTTTGCTTTACTGTTCCTTAGATATTACTGCTGTATCCTTTTGAAGAGAAGTTTGGAATTTGTTTTATATACCCCTCAACAATTTATATATGGGCCACCTTAAAACCCTTAGCCTTTTGCAGACTCAGAATCAATCATAGCCCCTATTCCCAATAACCAACCATGTATCATAAGAAGTGCAAAAGCGCTGCCTGAGTAAAGAACGATGTTGGCAGAAAGTATTATTTATTTATTTATTTTTACTTTATCTATATTTTAATTTGTTTTAGACCAATGCACTTCGTATCGAAAGAGTTGTCGTAGAAACTTTGAAAAGGGTTCATTCAATTATAAATTGAAAGGACTAATGCCCTTTTGATAGTCGAAAGTGATTGGAGGGTAACTAACCCACCTCCTATGCCCACCATTTCCCCAAACAATTCCAATCAAAATTTTGAGATAACTATTTTGTTCAACGTAGTTGAAAGGTCCGAAAATGATGTATTCGATGACTACAACTCCCCCCCTTCAACCCTCAGGGAAAGGGGTGCGAGTCATGCCTTGGGTACATATAAGATTTATATAAGAATTATTATCGTTGAAACTTTAAGAAGAGTTCATTCAATTGAAACTTGAGAGGTCTAGTGCCTTTTTTGATAGTAAAAATGATTGGACGGCAAATAACCCTCACCCCTGTCATTTCCCTAAACGCTTCGGATTAATTTTTTTATATAGTCATTTTGTTCAACGTAATTTAAAGGTCCGAAAATTATGTCGTTAAGGAAGGCCCCCCCCCCTGTTCCCCACATCCCTCAAGGTCAGAAACATAATTTGCACTTTACTGGAAAAAAATTGTTTTCACTTTCATAACTTTAATAAATCAAATATTATTGATATTTTAAGGAATAAAAATCAGCACATGAATGTTAAACTGACAATGAAAATTCATTTGCATCATGTTCCGGCTTTGGGAAGGCATAGGGGTTTTGAGCACTACTCATGTTAATTTCTGCTGGTTTTGAGTTTGACTAAGTTATTTATTGTAATTTCTGTTGGTTTGGGTTTCATTTATTTATCGATGCTGATTTGTGGTAGTTTTACGCCTGGTAGATTATTTAATTTTATTTTTGATCATTTTTGGTTTAATGGAACTCTGTACTTTTCTTTGAAAAACTCATTTGGTAGAAAAAGTTTTTTTTAATTAATATAAATAATGAGCATCTTGAGTAACTTGAGTACAATACTTTTCCAAGGGACTGGAGGAAGGTGGTTATGTCATTCCCAGAGGCCGAGTTATTTAACTTTTTGAATATTTTGACCAAGACAGCTGTTCTAAAATCTGGATCAGATATATTTGGAGAAGGAGAAATTAAAAAGGGAATGGGAGGGAGATTAGTAGCCCTCTAACAACTTTTTATCATCCTCCAAAACATGCCCTGAAAGCTTAAGCTTAATACCCATAGCTGTACATCGTATGTCGCAGATATGCCTTTTTGATAGATTGGATGCACATAGTGTGTTTTGATCTAGTTGAAAATGCCAAAACATTCCCTGAGTTTTCACCTTACAACTCCTAGCCCTTCTGAACAAACCCACAATAAAATGTCCTTTTTCCCGATGATATCTCCTACGCTATGGCTATACGCTATGAATCCACTCCATGGCTGTGGCGGGTTATTTCACCCCCAAGGTATAGATTTTTTTTTAGTTTTTAATTTTCTTGAACAAGATATCTAATACGAAATTTGGATCAATTTTTTTTGTGAGAGGACAGCTAAAAAGGACACGAAAAAGTCTTTTGGCCCTACAATTATTTCTCAACGCCCCCTCACTTTGCTCGGAAAGTTTCAACTTCATACCCCCTGCCGTTCCTATGATACTGCAAATTCATGATAAACTGGATCAAAATAGTGCCTTTTGATTAAGTATAACATGCCCCTCAATATTCTCCAAAGCATCAACTTCATACCCTTAGCCTTTTTGGATGCACCCAGAATCAAATATTTCTCCTTCTCCTAGTGATAAATCCTGCTTGTAAAACACAAAGAAATTCAATAATTTACTATCCTTGCTCCAAGGCACTTGGGGGCATGACATCCTTGAAGGCATAGTAATTAGACCTTTTGTATAGCTTGAACAAAATGACAATTTAAAAAATTTCGACCATTGTTGAGGAGAAGGCACACATAAAAGGACAAGGGGATAGGGGGACAAGGGGCATTTCATCAACATATCTTAGAAAGTTTCAGCTTAATGCCCTCAGCAGTTCCTTAGATATTACTGATACTCCCTTCTCACAACCAGTAAAAACATAGTGTGTTTTGATCCTGTTCGGGCATTACTCTAAAAATTTTCTTAAAGTTTCAATTTAATGCCCGAAGCCTTTTTGGAGACCCAGGAATCAAATATACCCTCTTTTTCAATAATATTTTTTTTTATTTTAACAATAGGCGACTTGAATAACTTAAAGCCCTTGTACCAGGGGTTGAGAAGGGGCATTTCAACTTCAGAGGCACAGTTATTTTCAAGTTTAGATTATTTTGGAAACATGGGCAATCTAAAAATTTTGATCAGAGACGTTGGGGAAGAAAGGGCGTGAGAGGATGGCTGCCCTCTTACTACTTTTGATTCTTAAGCAGGGCACTAAAAATTTCAATTTCCTATCAAAAAAGCTCCCTCCAAAGTTTATACGACCACCCTTTCCATAAAAACCTTGTATATTAAAAATAAACAACTTGCATAACTTGCATCCGTTGTCCAGATGGCTATGGGGGTTTCGTCAATTTCAACTGTTTTAAAGAGAACAGTTAGCTCAACATTTGATCGGACGCTTTTGGGAAAAAAAGCCAGGGGAGCCTGGTCTCCCTCCAATCACTTTTGACTCTTAAATATTGTAATATAACATCTGATTTCCAATTGAACGAGCTATCTCCTAAGCTTATACGACCACTCCTTCTATATGAAGTGCCTCTGGTAAAAAAAAAAAAAAAAAAAAAAAAACAACTGATAAAAACTGAAAAAAAGATAATATACTTAACCCACATGGCTCTTTACTATGTGCAACCTGTCATTGATGTAATTTCCTGTACTTCCATCGTAAAAAGTGTGCTTTAATTTTGCTGGTTCATTATTTAGACATATCCTTTAACAATCACATGACGCTTACAAGTTCACGTCGAAAGGGTAGCCACATAACCCTGCCTTATTTTTACCCGTTGTTGCTACGTCACATTTTGAGCCCGAAAGTTCTTTAGTCATGACTTTCTTACAGAATTTTTCCCTGTTTCTCAATGGGCCAGTGGTTCTTTTCATTCATCGAAGACGTTTTTATTGTTTAAGATTGAGGTCAAGGCCATTGAAATGAAGATACAATCAATTGATAACCGGCCTACGATTTTCTTTATAGTTTTCACTACGGATTTGTTAATTGATGCATGGGTGGCAAAAATAAAACATTGTCTAATCTATTAAAGCTTTAGGCGAGCAACTAGAACAATCCATTAGTCTGTACGAGCACCTTTTTTACTCAGCAGTTCAGCAAAAAAAGACTGATGGATTGTTATTCTTAATGGGCCTGTCTGGACCTTTGCGTCTGTTCCTGATAATGTAGCGAAGTGTGGTCAGGTGATATATCTCCTTGCAGTATATTAGTCATTAGTCAAATACGCGGTGGTTTGCATAAGTCTCTCGAGTGTCAACTGTGTGGGTAGTTGGTTGTGGTAATTCAAAAGACTTTATATTACGCAATATAATTTCTAGATGAGAGGAAACAAAATCTAAAAACTACGTTTTGATTTTTTTTTATTGTTATCGACGAACTCTTTTTTCATTGTTACAATAATTAAGGGCTTCTTGTTTTGTTACATAATTAGGATATTATTTAGCCAATATATAGAAAAATTATTAAAGCATCTTAATAATTTTTCGTCTAAATTTGGCTGTTCAAATTCTGGCTTATTTCGTTTAATTCCGTAAAATTTTACGTGAATAACACTGCTAAGCTTATGGTAGGAAATGAGGTTAGTCACTAGTTTTGTAAGGTTTGTGTTCTATGCCCATTCATACGGATCATTTGGATGGAATTGGTCCAAAGAAGCATAGGAAAGGCAATGGGAGAACACGAAATCAAGTGGGTAGGTGCAACTTTCTTGGACTTTGATTATGCTGAGGATTTAAGTATCCTAGATGAAAGTGTGATCAAACTGAATGAACTTTTGGAGGTTTGGCGAATTCAAGGTGTTTGAAGAGATTAAGGAAGAGGTTAAGGAGAACAAGTTGCTAAGGAGTAAGTAAATAAGTAAAGATGAAAAAGTGATGTTGAGCAACAAAAATAACGATCGATTGGACAGCTTCACTAACCTTGGCAGTAAAGACGGTGGTGCAGTGAAGATGTTAAAAGTAGAATAGCCTAGGTCCAAGGTGCTTCTTCAGGTTGAAAAAAGTTTAGAAGAAGAGGAAGTTTCTGGGAGGGTTTACACCCTCCCAGGAAGTTCCATATCCCTTAAATATTTCTTTAAGACTTCCCCCACCCCAACTGGGGATGACCTGCTTTCCGTTTAGGCCTAGACGGTTGGCCAAAAAGGACAATCTTCGGCAATCCGTCATCCTTTATCCGCAGAACGTGCCCTAAAAGTCGCTGATGTCTGGAATAATTGTTCAGTCTTTATATGAATATATTAAAAAATGAAAATAAAAAAAGAAAACATTCCTTAAAACCCTTATTTTCCTCATAAGTATAAAATTTGGCTTAAAGCAATTGAAATATTCGATCAGTTTCTTAATCTGGCATGATAACTTTAAAAAAAGGCAATTGCGGAAATTTTTTCTTAGACGCTTTAAATATTTGAAAATTTTATATCTAGGACGTTAATCTTGGAAAATTTAGACCAGAATAAACTTGGCTAAATATATAATACTAAGTGTTTTCCGGTAAGAATTTCCTCTATTTTTTCTCATTAATTTCATGGAACAAGTAAAAAAAAGCCTATGCGGCGAACCCAAAATCACAAATTTACAATTATTAAAAATGATAATTAGTTTGAACAAAAAGAAACTTTTGAATCATCAAACAAAACAATATAAAGTGGACGACCCAAAAAGCGTAAATTAATAATAATATTTAAATTTAATAGCAAAAAAAAAGTCGGGAAGTCGGGACAACCAACACCAATGCAAGCACCTAAGGCAAGGGTTATTGTAAAAATGTCTGAAGCAAAGAAAATTCGAAATGAAGAATAAAGTATTGCGTAAGCAGCTAAGGCAAAGGGCATTGGAAAATTGTAAATTTGGGAAATCCAAAATGAAGAAGAAAGAAAATTACAGTTAGAAGACTGGCAAAATTTGAGGATCAGAAAATTAAAAACAAAAGTGAACCACAAAGATGCTTGCAGTTAGCTGCAGTTACCCTAATATGGCTTCCGAAATATGGATCAGTCATTGAGGTCCATTGTAAATCCCAACTCGCTATTTGGAGGGAAAGTTGTAGCTGCTTGAGGTAATTTCTGACATTTTTCACCGTTTCAACTCCGAAGCAACCGCAGTAAAACACACGAACTGTCAATAAGAAAAAATCATATTTGTAAAAATATTTGAAACACTTTTCTTTAGAAAAAAAAAATATGCGGATTGATATTGAGCAGGAAGCATTTGCGAAGTACATCCTGGCTATGCGAAATGGAAATCTTTCCAAACATTTCTTCAATGTAATCAAATTACCAGAAGATATGGTTTCCAATGGTAATTCAATTGGAAAAGCATTTGGAGAATGTCTGTTCAATCAAAATTTGCGTAACTCGGACATTTCAGGACGGATTTGCAATGGAAACTGTTACTGAATTGCGTAGCAATATAATTAAGGCGAATATAAATACTGGGAAAAAATCAGGCAACAAAGTTCACATTTATCGAGTTACGCTCGAATACAGTGAAGGCCAACTTGCATGTATTGTTCAACGACATCATTTTCCACTTGACCTGCATGTGTAATGACAATACATAAGTCACAAGACCAAACTTTTGAATTTATTGGCATCAACCTCCGCAATTAATCATGGTATGTTGTATGTAATATTGTCACGTGTTCAAAGACAATGTTGCTTAAAAGTTCTGCAATACCTGAAAATGAACGACGAACATATAATGTTGTATGGAAGAAAGCATTGACGTCAGCCAACAAAGCTTTATTGGAGAATGACTGTCCAACCAAAATTTCAGTTCATTAAAGTCTTATTTTAGGTTAGCTCAACAAAGAAGTTAGTAAAATAAATGCCAAATTATCGATCACCTCCCCCGGAGAATACAAATCTTTGGATTAACTGTTGGACGACATCAATTTCTACTTTTACCTGCATTTGTGATGACAATTCACAAATTGCACGGCCAAACTTTCGAATTTGTTGGTGACGACCTCCGCACTCCTGCTTTTAATCATCGTATGTTGTACGTGGCATTTCCTCGTGTTAAAGGGAAACGTAGCTTAAAAGTTCTGCTTCCGCCTGAAACTAGATGATGAATACATAATGCTCTGTGGAAGGGAGTATTTAAAACTGCAAAAAACTTCTTGTTGTTAGAGCTATATATTTTTATAACATTATTTAAATGAGCTATGAGTATCAATATTTTTATTTATATATGTTTCCTTGAAGTCTGTTACATAGTTTTTATTTTTCTTAAAACATACATATTGACATTTCTGGCAGGAAGATCCATCTAAATAGTGCAAACTTTAAGAAATAATTCATATTTTTCCCAGACCGGTTGTATCAAACCTGTGGTGACGCCACGACATCAAGAAATCTGCGATTCACATTGTCTGCGGTTAGAAGACAAGCAACAATGATTATCCATATATGTTCAAGCCTGCCGTGTAGCCGGATCGGGGACTAGCGGTGAAACTACCGGTTTCCTGGTAAAATAATTGAAAACGAGAAATAATTGTTTATGTATATATTTATTTTTGCTCAAAAACAACTCCAGATTAAAAAAAAAATGATACCCTGGCTTTCTCTGGTCTGAGTAAATGATGTAGATCGATCACAAGTTTAATAAAATTCGTTTAGAGCCTAAACTTTGGACAAAAATCATATGGGTGACATAAAACTTATAAGCATGTTTCAAGAGCATAAAATACATCATTTCCACATCAGGAGTGGTCGTATCGTTTTTAGTATTTATGAAATATAGAAAGTTACACAAGATGACAAACTGCTTCGCTGAAAACTAGAATTCAACAAGGAACGTGTTATTTTAGCGTTTTTAAAAGACAGACGCAGGAAATGATTATTTTATTTTTTATGACACATGCAAAATTAAACAAAATGACAAATGACTCCAAACAGCAAAAGAAAAAGACTTGGAACAAGAAACTGCAACAAATTAAAGTGAATTGCCCAAATGAGTATTTTAGATGTTTCAGAGGGTTATATGAATTAGAGAATATGATTCCGAATGAATCCGAACAGCTGACGTAAAGGACAAAGCCGTTTCCAGGGAAGCTGGATTAGGGGGCTTGACCCCCCCCCCCCGAAATGTTTGTCTGACTTGTAAAAACATAACAAAATTAATATAAACACATTTGCTAAGCGTTATTAGAATTTTTGTACTCCCCCTGGAAAAACCATTTTGTCAACCCTTTTCTTGAAAAAAATCCCGGATTCGGCTGTGGTAAAGGGCATGGACAAAAATTGGAGTTAATGACGAACAAAAATGTAGCTCAAGCGATATCTAAGGCTAAAAGACAGTTGACAACCAGTGTCACAAAGAATACATCGCATTGTAAATGAAATCTGTGGTTAGAAGAGAAGCAAAAGTGAGAATCACAATGAGCTCCAGAAGAAAACAAATCCCATGAAATGGATGTTTTTTAGATGTATTAACAGGAATGAGGATTTGAATTCACGCCTCACTTTCTTAAATCAATCATTATTGCTTATTTGACACATCATAAATTGAAACAAAAGAAAAACAAATATTTATTCTCCCTTATAACGGGCAACAATTGTATTTATTAAAAAAAATTGTCTAATCTTTAAAACCTTTTTTTTAAGTCTTTAAAAATGAATCTTCTTTAATGCGTTGTTTTATTTAAAACATATTTTATTATCTTCTTAAGTTTTTGCCTAGGGTAATTGCATCTAACCTAACCTGATTCCATGATATCAAGATGAAGTAGCAAATACAGGCACTTCATATGAAAGAGGCGGTCTTAAAAACACCGGAGAGGGCTATTTCCATTGGAAGTTAGAAGTTATAGTGCCCTTTTGAAGAGTCAAAAGCAATCAGATGGCAGCTAGCTCCTCACGTCCTCTTTTCCCAAATGCTTTCAATCAAATATTTGTTATAACAATTTTTTCAACATAGTCCAAAGACAAGATAGCAAAAACTAAAAGCAAGGGTTATAAATTAAGTCCTGGCAAGGCTTTTACGGAAGGGGTAATCAAGGAAATCTACAGGAAGCTCATCTGATTGGTAATTGAAAGTTCCAGTTCCCTCTTTAGGAGTCAAAAGTGATATGAGGGATACTAGGCCCCCACGCCCTACTTTCCCCAAAATTCATCCAATTAAAATTTTTGGATAGTCATTTTACTAAAAGCAGTCCTAAGATAATATAAGAATGTCTCAAGGGTTGACAAAACCTCCTAGATACCGGGGACAGGGAGTGTAAGTTGTAAGTATAGAAGTTATAAGTCAAATTTTTGCTTAATTCTAAGACGCTCAAAACTGTAGAAACATACATTTTATAAACAAATAAATATTTGGTAGTAAAAACGAAAACAAATTAATTAAAAAAACTGCATAACAAGAAATCTTTCAAAGAAAAGTTAAGAGCCATATTAAACTCAAGACGAGCAGAAATTAGTTCCTATTGTAGTTCAAAATCAAAACGACTAATAGTTACTATTAAAGAATAAATAAAACCAAACCAACCAGAAATTGAAGTTAATGATCATAGCAAACATAAAGATAACAGGTGCAAAACTAAATTAATCTTATAGATTTCATATTTAATTGTTTATTTATTTTCCCCCAGAGGCCCTTCAGCCCCCACCCCCTTTTCCCCAAGATCATCTTGTCAAAATGTCGGCCCAAGCCCTAATAGATGTGTTTTTGGTGTTGAGCCCCCCATCCCCAGCCCTGGGGCAAGAGCAGTGAGATATGAAAGTTTCTTACGGTTACTTAGATACTCTAATTACTTTTATACTTTGTTTACTTTGATTCTTTGATACTTTGTTTACTTTGATTCTTTGATTCTTTGTTACTTTGATAATAGTTTTGTGAGTATGAAGAAACTTAGTTGCTGAAAAAATTTTTAATGGGGAATATTGAAAAATTTGAAGCTTAGCACCCAAAAACGAACAGTAACTAATTAGATAACCTTTAAGAAAAAAAGAAAAGTAAACGCCATACTAAACTTAAGATCAGAAGAAATAGAAGCCTACAGTAACTCACACTAAAAACAGCCAAAAATTACTATTAAAGAATAAATGAAACCCAAAACCAACAGAATTTAAGTAAACAATCATAGCAAAAAAAAAAAAAAAAAAAATAAAAACAGACAGCAGGCACTAATATATATGCTTAGACAAATCTCAAAACGAGTTTAGCTTAAGTTGAATATGCAAATCAATATTAAAACGAAAAAAAAATTGTTAAAGATGCATAAATGAAAACCAAAACGATGCATTTGGTTGTACAAAAGTTGTCGTAGAAACTTTAAAAAGGCTCATTCTATTAGATATTGCAACGTCTAGTGCCCTTCCTAACAGTCGAAAGTGGTGGGAGGGCAGCCAGCCTCCCATACCCACGCCCATCATTGTCCCAACTACATATAATCAAAATTTTGAGATAGATTTTTTATTCAGCGCAGTAGAAAGGTACGGTACTTATGTCTTTCAAATTTAACCTCCCCCCCAAGCCACCTGGGCAATTGTTGTAAGTTATACCCCAGGTGCGTATAAGATTTGCTTATGGAAAAGATTGTCCAGTGAACTTCTTGTGCCCTTTTTAATAGTTGAAAGCGATGGGAGGACAACCGAGCCCCCCTCCTCCCCCATCATTTATCAAATAACATCAAAATCTAAGTTTCAATCAAAATTTTTAGATTTTGTTAATTGCATAGCCATTTTGTTAAACACATTTGAAAGATTCAGTAATTACCTTTTTGGGGATGAAAATCCTCCCTTGGTCCTCATATAAGTTAAATTAGTTGTCCATCGTTAACATTTAATGTTTTCATGGAAAGGATTGTCTTATGAACTCCTGATGCAGCTCATTCAATTGGAAATCAGAAGTTCTAGTGTTCTTTTAAGAGTAATAAGAGATACGAGGGACAACTAGGCCCATCCCACGTCTTCTTTTCCTCAAAATACATCCGATAGAAATTTTGAGATAGCCATTTGGTTCAAAATAGTCTAAAGAACATATAAACCGGCTTTTGGGTTTAAAATAGCCCATCGAAGCCTGGGTGCAAGGGTTGTGAGTTATGCCCGGAAGGTATATACGTTTTACAGAATGTATGGTCGCATAAACTTCGGATATGGCTCATTTGATTGGAAATTAAAAATTATATTGCTCTACTTAAGAGTCAAAAGGGCAACTAATGAAACTAAAATGCATTTAAAATTTTTTCACTTTTTTACTTTAATAAGTAAAAAAATATTAAAAGTTTAAGCAATAAATATCAGTATATGTATATTAAACTAAAAATCCAAGCATATCTGTTTTTCTTTGTTTCAGTAAAGGGCAAATTATTTTATGGTTTTGAGAAGGCATGGGTGTTGGCAACGCTACTCGGGTTAATTTTTGCTCGTTTTGAGTTAGACTCCAATATTTATTATAGTTTCTGTTCGTTTTGAGACTCATTTATTTATTGATGATGATTTGTTGTAGTTCTACGCTTGGAAGTGTAATTGACTTTGTTTGTGCCCATTTTTGACTTAACAGAGCTTTTTACTTTTCTTTTAAAAACTTGTTTTGCGGAACAAGTTTTTTTTTTTAATTTATTACAAGAAATAACCGAGTAGAACTCAAAAGGAGCAAAAGCTCACATGAGTAGGTTGGATAATCCCCATGGCTTCTCAAGACCAGAACATAATTTATAATTTGCTAAAAAAAAAGAAAAAAAGAAAAGGCAAATGACTGCGGGTTGCCAGTTTAATATACATTTACTGATATTTATTCTTTTAAGTTTTAATAATTTTCAGTTTGTTATGGTAAAACATATAAAAAATGAAACTATATTTTGTTTTCAGTAAAATACAAATTATGTTCTGGTCTTGAGGGGGCACGGGGGTTTTCAGTCATAATTTAATTAATTTTATTATTTTTTACTTTTTGCTCCTTTTGGGTTTGACTCGGTAATATATTGTAATTTGTGTTCGTTTTGAGTTTTATTTATTTAATGATGGTGATTTGTGGTAGTTTTACGCCTGGAAAAATATTCCATTTTTTTCGCTCATATTTGGACTACTGGAGGTCTTTACTTTCTGTAAAAAAAAAAAAAAAAACTTGTTTTGCGGATAAAGTTGTTTTTAATTAATTTCTGTTGGTTTTTTATTGAAATAGTCTTTATCAAGAAAAAAAATATATCTCTTCAGTTTTTTTCTATAGGAATCTACAGTTTGCCTTGCTATTTGTAAGTTGGAAACTTTTCCAACAATTATTAATCCAGACACAAATGTTATTGTTTAATTTGATTTTATAACTCCTCAAATTGACTTGAAAATACATATTACCCTAAATATTCTATCTATGCTCTTTGACAGCATGAAGACACATAGATTGTTTTGATTTAAAAAGAATAAGATTGTTTTGATTTAAAAAGAATATTAGAGCAGAAGAAGAAATAGCCCAGAAAGTCTTTCTAGATATATTGCTGAGGTGTGTTATTGACAATCATTAAATAAAAAAAAAACAAGTTTTTTTTTAACTGAAAGTAAGGAGCGACATTAAAACTTAAAACGAACAGAAATTACTTCGTGTATGAAAGGGACTGCTTCTTCATCAACGCTCCGCTCTTTACGCTAAAGTTTGACTCTTTCAACTCTACTTTTTACAACAGTAAAAAACTTTAGCGTAAAGAGCGGGGCGTTGATGAGGAAGCAGCCCCTTTTATATACGAAGTAATTTCTGTAACCAATATCCCTAGATACTGGTCCAACAAAATGGCTGTCTCAAAATTTTTACTGGATGTGTTTGGAAAATGAATGGGCTTGGGAGAAGGTTTCCTTGCCCTCCATTCTCTTTTAACTCTTAAAAAGGGCACTAGAACTTTTAATTTTAATCGAGTTTTCCTTTAGAAGTTTCAATTACATTTCTAGCTTATATAGAGCAGTGATGCCCGTGATCTTGCTTATATGACCTTTTGGAAACCTGTATGCATATAGTTTTTTATTTAATACCTCCCTTAATACCCTTAGCGTCATGAGTTAAGTAACCGTAGTGGTATTATTGCTAGTATGCACGTAGTGAATTATGGCTAGTAAAAGCCGCCACTAATAAACCTTAAAAGACTAACTAAATAATATAAGCCATTCCTGAGATATTGATTTGTCACCTTTTTGAAAATCTACATGCTTATAGTTTTTTTTGAGTTAGTTCAACAGCAGCCTAATTGTTCCTTAAAAGCTTCACCTTAATACTCTTAGTTGGTTTACTAGACATACATGTAGTAGCAATAGTAGGAGCCTGAGCATAGCACTTTTTGTTTCTTCAGCATTGTCTTCCACACAGGCTAAAAGTTTCAACTTAATACCCTCAACTGTTCCTGAAGCGTTTCTAATAAGTTCTCTTAAAAACCTGTGTGGACATAGTGTGTTTCAGTTCAGTTCTATACAGTTTCAATATTTTACAAATTTTCCCCCTGAATACCCTTAATTTTAGCTGTAGTAGTTGTCACAGTAACAGTATTAGTACTACTAGTAATTGTGTTAATCGTAATAGCAGTAATCCTAGTAGCAGCAGTATTATTCACGTAATACCTTTTGGTCAGTTGAACATTTTTCTCGCCAAGTCTTGGAGGTGTCAACTTAATAAAATTAGTCATTGCTAGGATATTACTGATATGCTTGTTTGATAACCTGTTGGTTCGCACGCTTCTTGAAATTTTCATCTCAATATTCTTAGCCATACAAGCAGTTGCAACAGTAGCAGTAGTAGTAATTGTAGCAGCAAATGTAGCAGTAATATTATTATTAGTAGTAGCGTGGACATATTGCCTTTTGGTCAGATGATCTTCCACTTTGAGAACTCTCTGAAAGCTCTAAATTAATATCTAAATCAATTCTTGAGATACGCTCTTTTGAGAATGTAGTTGCAAATGCAAATATTGCCTTTTTGATCATCTCCCTTATTGTTTTCTGAAAGTTCCAAACTACTATACTCATTCATTCCTCAGTTACGCCCTTTTGATAATCCGTATACATATAGCGTGTTATAACTTAGTTCAACGCCCTGCTGAACATTCTCTGAAAAGTTCAACTGAATGCCCTTCGTCTATTCGAAAAGTAATGTTTAAAATGTATACCTTTCTCAATAACATATACTATATGTAAGGAATGAACGAATTACTCTGAGGACTGTGGGGAGGTCAATGCCGACCAAAATAGCTCTCTTAAACTTTTGATTAAATTATTTTTGTGAATGATAGGCTTGGGAGAATGGTTGCCCTCTATTCACTTTTGACTCTTAAAAAGGGTAGTGGAACATCCGATTTTAAATTAAAGAATCCTTCTCGAAGTTTATACGACCACCCGTTCCCTAAAAAACTTATATTACCCGAGGCATATCCTAAGACCCATGCTCCTCTGCTCTGGGGGATCTTTTCCACCCTGAAGACATTGCTATGTGCTCTTTGGACTATTTTGAACGAAATGGCTATCTCTCAATTTCAACAGTACGTGTTTGGGGAATAGAAGGTGTCGAGGAGGCTGGCTAGTTGCCCTCCATCACTTTTGATTGACGCTTAAAAGGGAACTAGAACCATACTTTTCTGATCAGACGATCCTCCTTTAAAATTCATTCGACCACTCTTTCCACAACAACTTTATTTTCCCAACGAGGTGTACCTTATAGCCCTTGTCCCCAGACTCTAGGAGGTTGTAACAACTTCAAAGACCTTTTTATGCGATCTTTGAAATGATTTTGAATAAATTGATATCTCTAAATTTCAATCAGCTGCATTTCAGCAAGAAAAGACGTGTGGGGTATGTGTGCTGCCCTCCGATCACTTTGACTCTAATAAGAGGCACTATAAATTCCCATTACCAATTTAATGAGCTCCCTCCGAAGTTTGTTCGATCATCCTTTCTATAAAAACCATAGCCGACATGCCCCATGGCATAACTTACAACCCTTACTCCTGGGCTCTGGGGGGATTATTTCAACCCTTAAAACATTCTTTGGACTATTGTGAATAAAATGATCATCTCATAATTTTGATCAGATGCGTTTGAGGAAAGAAAATGTCAGGGAAGGGATCTAGTTGCCCTCCATCACTTTTGATTTACTCTTAAAAGGGAACTAGAACCATAAATTTCCAATCAAATGCACCTCCTCTAAGGTTTACACAACCGTTCTTTCCATAAGAATGTTATACCCCTGGGTTATACCTGCAACCCTTGCCTCCAGACTTTGGGAGGTTGTATCAACTCCAAAGACCTTTTATGTGACATTTAGACTATTTTTGAACAAATAGCTATCTCTTAATTTCTATGAGATGAACTTCGGAAAAGAACCGCCGCGTGGGGGGGATTGTTGCCTTTCGATCACTTTGATCCTTAAAAAAGGCACTAGAACTTCTAATTACCAATTTAATGAACACCTTCCAAAGTTTATACGACCATTCTTCCATAAGAACCTAATATACCCCCAGGGCATAATTTGAAACCCTTGCTCTGAAGGCTGTGACGTGACTGTTATCCTTAAGGAAATAATTTCCGGACCTTTCAACTTCATTGAACACAATGGTAATCTCAAAATTTTGATTGAACGTGTTCCGGGAAATGATGGGTGTGAGAGGGGGCCAGTTGCCCTCCAATCAATTTTGACTATTAAAAAGGGCACTAGCCCTTTCAGTTTCCAAGCAAATGAGCCCCTTTTGAAGTTTCTATGACAAATTCTTTTATACGACCTATATGGCCAAAAAAAATATTCATAATAATAAATTGTGCCCATATTGCTCTTTAGTTAGGCAACGCTATTGCGCTGCCTATTATTTCTGGTGGTTTTGAGTTTGAGCTACAATAGGAATTTATTTCTAGTGATCTTAAGTTTAATATGTCCTTCATTTTTCTTTGAAAATCTTATTTTTCGCAAAGTTTATTTTAATTAATTAAAATGCCATTACCAGCTTATATTCTAAGATTATCCGCTAGATTCAGGATTCTACGGCAAAATTTTTTAAAAACGTAATTTGATTTAAAAATTATTTTGTCTTGACTTAAAATAAAAAGATAAAACAAAAACTTTTGTTTTCAACTCGGTATTTCCTCACAGCTTTGTTCAATAAATGGTAAAATTAATTGGTAAAATGGTTACTGTCTTACAGTTAAAGGATCGTTTCTGTGCTTTAACTTCTCGTAACTCCATAAATGACAGAATTTCGTTTTTGCTAACTCAATTGCGAGAAATTGCTCGAAACTGACATTAACAGTTTGACCTCTGATTATAATGCATTATTAGAGAAAAGTATTAGGGAAAGAAACAAATTTAAAACCCAACCCGTCCTTATTTTGTTGCTACATTAGGTAACCGCTCCGTTGGTATTTACATGTCATGACATAACATTCGATGTTGTAATAAAGTTGTGGTTTTTCTTAGATCTGGTCTAATGATTTTACTGCTTGTGATTTTGGAAATATTTTTCAATATTTTGAATATTTAATGTTTATTTGTTAAAAGTTTTTGTTATGTATATGTATAATAAAATAGGTGATGATTTGGTTAAAAAAAAACAAAAAAAAGAAAAAAAAGAAAAAAACTGTTTTTGCAATCTAGCAATTAAGATAAAGGAGCATTTGAACAAGGTCTTGACTTTACTCATCCATCCAATCACCTAGGACAAAAAAAAATATAACCAATCCCTTAGCCAAGTAATCATGTCCAAAATCGAGCAAAGTTATCATTCATCAATGTAAGTCGTTTTACAACTACAAGTAAAAGGACCTTAAATCTAATAAAATTTTCCCGGGATGATCACCTTACATCAAGGCTCCTCAGAGGAATACACACTTGCCAATACAGGTTTCGGCGCATTTAATTCCTGACCCTAGCAAGTGAGCTTGCCTGCCCAAGAAATTATGGCATACCCTTGCATAGAGGATGCCATAACTTGAGAATTATATAAAAAACTAAACACACATATATATATATATATATATATATATATATATATATATATATATATATATATATATATATATATATATATATATATATATATATATATATATATATATATATATATATATGACGACAAAGACCATACAGCCTTTCCATCACAAACAACAAAAACAAGAAGAACAATAGGGATTTTTTTAAGACAGTGGGAAACAAATTAGAATGAATATTTTGGCCCTATGTCCAAGGGCCATCCTCAGCAATACAAATAAGAAAGGGGATAAAATCAATAAAACTAAAATGATTGTTTTTTCAAAACAGTTCCAGCATCTTTACCTCAGCGATGTTCAACCTGGACTGATAAATAAATTGTTATGAAACGAGAAAATTCATTGAAATGAAAGAAAATGATTTAAAAACATGTTTTTAATGACAGCCTAGCTTTTTTCGCTGCTGATCTTATAGGTCTATTTGTGACAGGTTCTGTTGGTCAGTACTGAACTTGTTTTCAAGGTTACAACAAATAAACTAATCGGATTATCTTTTTACATTGTTCATTATCTGACCTAGCTACTGCCTTGAATTAAATGTACTGTTACGAAGTAACTTGCAATTACTGAATAAGTTTTGCAAATTGGAATTGAAATTTTTTGGATGATTATTTATTTGTGTAATTTGCAAATTGTAGACCCTCTTGGGGAAAGTGCACTGCTCAGTGATACGCAGGAAAGTCTTTTAGGTCGACTCTACACATGTGGGATTGGAATCCACTTGGATGCAATAGGGAGGCTCGGCCCTCACTTAAAGATAAGTCTTTTTGCTTTGTTTATTGACTTCTAAAGATAAGATACTGTTAATAATAATAATAATAATAATATAAATATACATATATATATATATATATATATATATATATATATATATATATATATATATATATATATATATATATATATATATATATATATATATATATATATATATATATATATATATATATATATATATATATATATATATATATATATATATATATATATATATATATATATATATATATATATATATATATCTTTTTTTATTTTTTCTTTTTTCTTTTTCTTTTTTCATTTTTTAGTTTTTTCTTTTTTTCTTTTTATTTTTTAGTTTTTTGCCATTTTTTATTTTTTAATTTTTTCTTCTTTTTTTTAGTTTTTCTTTCTTTTTTTAGTTTTTTTCCTTTTTTCGGTTTATTTCTTTTTTTTAGCTTTTTCCTTTTTTTTATAGAAGATAGTGTAACAGACAGGAGACGGACAGAGGGAAAGTACATATATATATACTAGCTGTTGAGGTGGCGCTTCGCGCCACCCCAACACCTAGTTGGTGGGTGCGCTTTGCGCCCCCCAAGCCCCCCCGCGCGCGTAAGTCGTTACGCGCCATATTAGTTACGCGCCATTGTAGTTGGGTCCCTGTATCCCAGCTGTGAATAGATATATATATATATATATATATATATATATATATATATATATATATATATATATATATATATATATATATATATATATATATATATATATATATATATATATATATATATATATATATATATATATATATATATATATATATATATATATATATATATATATATATATATATATATATATATATATACTAGCTGTTGGGGTGGCGCTTCGTCCCGGCGTCCCCTTTGTAGTTGTGTCCCTGTGTCCCGGTCGTCATTTATATTCCTTGTGTCCCGGTCGTCATTTGTGTCCCGGTGTCCCAGCCTTTGATTTCTCTTTGAGTGTCCCGGGCGTCATTTATATTTCTTGTGTCCCGGTGTCCTGGTCGTCATTTATATCCCCCTGTGCCCCCCGGCGTCCCCGTTGTAGTTGTGTCCCTGTGTCCCGGTTGTCATTTATATTCCCTGTGTCCCGGTCGTCATTTGTATCCCGGTGTCCCGGTCTGTATATAGATTCGTTTTTTTAGGTTTGTTTTTCTCCTTTATTTTTCATTTTTTTTCCTTTTTTATTTATTTTTTTTTAGTTTTTTTAGTTTTTTAGCTTTTTTAGTTTTTTTATTAGTTTTTAGTTTTTTTTTTCTTTTTATTTTTTTTTTCTTTTTAGTTTTTTTGTAGTTTTTACCTTTTTTTTAGTTTTTTATTTTTTTTTTACTTATGTCCTGGTCGTCATTTATACTCCCTGTGTCCCGGTCGTCATTTGTGTCCCGGTGCTTTGTTGATGGTGATTGCTAATCGAACATTCCTTTTGTCCCGGTCGCTTTCTCTTTGAGTGTCGTCATTTATATTCCCTATGTGCCGGTGTCCCGGTCGTCATTTGTGTCCCGATGTCCCGGTCTGTAATTTCGTCAGTTGAAAACATGACGTCAGTCGACACACAAACATGACGTCACCCGACAGACAGACCCACACACACACAGACAACTTATTTTTATATATATAGATATATGTTTTTAACTACGTAAAACTTGCGAATATACAACATTCTTCGCTGTCCCATTGTCTGTGCATATAAATAGATTGTCAGGTTTACTGACTCTTGAACATGCAACATATAATTGTCCATGGGAAAATCAATCCGTATTCAGATCTATACCTCATTATTCTAATGATTGCCCTTGAGCTTTGTTGATGGCGATTGCTAATCGAACATTCCCTGTGTCCAGATCGCCATTTGTGTCCCGGTGTCCCAGTTTGTAATTTCTCTTTTAGTGTCCCGGTCGTCATTTATATTCCCTGTGTCCCGGTGTCCCGGTCGTCATTTGTGTCCCGGTGTCCCGGCCTGTAATTTCATCAGTTAACAAACATGACGTCAGTCGACAAACAACTTCATGACGACATACAGCTCAATCCTTATAATGACGTCAGTCGACAAACAAACATGACGTCAATCGACAGACATAACACACATACAATTTATATATATCTATCTATATATATAAAAATAAGTTGTCTGTCTGTGTGTCTGTCTGTCTGTCAGGTGACGTCATGTTTCTGTGTCGACTGACGTCATGAAATTAGTTTTCGTCATTTTTGCTATGACGGTGACGTCATTAAAGATATTTAAGACATATATGTTCACGTAGAAATCTATTAATGTTTAAGTTTAAAATGACTGATGAACTTACAATGGCAAAAGCCGATGAAGATGCTCAAAGAGTCTATGCCAAAAAACTTGCTGCTGATAGAGAAAGTCAGAAAAGAAAGCGTGCCGAGGAATCAAAAGAACAGCAAGGAAACAGCTACTTCGGCTTGAATACATTCGTTTTGAGCAGCTTCCTCGGGTGTTGCCATTGTAGGTTCTTCAGTCATTTTACAATTAGAAATTTCTCTTTCAACGGTCTTCTTAAAATTAAAAATTTGTCTTTGAATGATATTCTTAAATACCTGTGTCCTGGTCGTCATTTATATTCCCTGTGTCCTGGTCGTCATTTGTGTCCCGGTATCCCAGTCTGTAATTTCTCTTTGAGTGTCCCGGTCGTTATTTATATTCCCTCTGTCCCGGTCGTCATTTGTGTCCCGGTCTGTAATTTCTCTTTGAGTGTTTTTTCTTTTTAGTATTTTTTAGTTTTTTACATTTTTTCTTTTTTCAGTTTTCTTTTTCTTCTTTATTTTTCAGCTTCACTATGAAATACATATCGCCGAACCTTTGTTTTTTTAACTAAAATCTGGTAGGCATTGATGACCTTATCCAAGTCAAAATCCCAAACCCAATCATCATCGCTATCATTTTCAGTTTTGATATGTTTTGACTCTCGCTGTCCAGGTGGATCTTAATCTAACTGCACGGTTTTGCGTTCTTTAGCCTCAAGCCTGTTTCCTTGCTGTTCTTTTGATTCCTCGGCACGCTTTCTTTTCTGACTTTCTCTATCAGCAGCAAGTTTTTTGGCATAGACTCTTTGAGCATCTTCATCGGCTTTTACCATTGTAAGTTCATCAGTGATTTTAAACTTAAACATTAATAGATTTCTACGTGAATATATATGTCTTAAATATCTTTAATGACGTCACCGTCATAGCAAAAATGACGACAACTAACTTCATGACGTCAGTCGACACAGAAACATGACGTCACCTGACAGACAGACACACAGACAGACAACTTATTTTTATATAGATAGAAGATATATATATATATATATATATATATATATATATATATATATATATATATATCTTCTATATATATAAAAATAAGTTGTTTGTGGGTTATGTCTGTCTGTCTGTCCGCATATGACGTCTGAATTATTTCATCATATACCAATTCAAAAACGAAAGTATACAAGCTGATGTAGCTGAGTTGGTAACGCTGTATGTTCCAGGTTCTAGGTTCGAGAGGTTCCACGTTCAAACCTTACAAGAACTACAAAAAAAAACAAAAAAAAAATAAAAAGCTAAAAAAAGTAAAAAAAAGGTAAAAAACTAAAACCTAAAAAAGAAAAAAAACTAAAAACTAATAAAAATAACTAAAAAAAGGTAAAAACTACAAAACAAACCAAAAACTAAAAAAAAAACTAAAAAAAGGTAAAAAACTAAAAAAAACTAAAAAAGGAAAAAACTGAAAAATAAAGGAGAAAAAGAAAACTAAAAAAATAAAAATAAAAGGGGGATATATAGGGGGGATATATAAATGACGATGGAGACACAGGGAATGTTTGATTAGCAATCACCATCAACAAAACTCAAGTGCAATCATTAGAATAATGAGGTATAGATCTGAATACGGATTATTGTTCCCATGGACAATTATATGTTGCATGTTCAAGAGTCGGTAAACCTGTAGTGGGACACAGGGACACAACTACAATGGCCCGTAACTAATATGGCGCGTAACAACTTACGCTCGCGGGGGGGCTTATATATATCCTCTATATATATAAAAATAAGTTGTCTGTCTGTCAGGTGACGTCATGTTTCTGTGTCGGCCAAAAAACTTGCTGCTGATAGAGAAAGTAAGAAAAGAAATCGTGCCGAGGAATCACAAGAACAGCAAGAAAACAGGCTTGCAGCTGATAGAGAAAGTAAGAAAAGAAAGCGTGCCGAGGAATCACAAGAACAGCAAGAAAACAGGCTTGCGGCTAAAGAACGCAAAACCGCGCAGTTAGATGAAAATCCACCTGGAAAGCGAGAGTCAAAACATATCAAAACTGAAAATGATAGCGATGATGATTGGGTTACATGCCTTGTAACCTTTGGTTACATGCCAATCATGCGATGATGATTGGATGATGATTAGGTCATCAATGCCTACCAGATTTAAGTTAAAAAACAAAGGTTCGGCGATATGTACTTCATAGTGACGCTGAAAAATAAAGAAGAAAAAAAAAAATGAAAAAATGTAAAAAACTAAAAAAAACTAAAAAGAAAAAACACTCAAAGATAAATTACAGACCGGGACACAAATGACGACCGACACAGAGGGAATATAAATGACGACCAGGAACCTCAAAGAAAAATTACAGACTGGGACACCCGGACACAAATCACGACCGGGAATATAAATGACGACCGGGAGGCAGGGACACAACTACAACGGGGACGCCGGGGGCACAGAGGGGATATATAATTGACGACCGAGACACAGGGATTGTTTGAATAGAAATTACAGACCGGGACACCGGGACACAAATGACGACCGGGACACTGGGACAGATGGAATATAAATGACGACCGAGACACTCAAAGAGAAAAGACAAACTGGGACACCAGGACACAAATGACGACCGGGACACAGGGAATATAAATGCTATTTATATGCACAGAATGTTGTACATTCGCATGTTTTACGTAGTTAAAAATATATATTTATATCTATCTCTATTCACAGGTGGGACACAGGGACACAGCTACAATGGCGCGTAACGACTTACGCGCGCGGGGGGGCTTGGGGGGGCGCAAAGCTCCCCACCAACTAGGTGTTGGGGTGGCGCGAAGCGCCACCCCAACAGCTAGTATATATATATATATATATATATATTATATATATATATATATATATATATATATATATATATATATATATATATATATATATATATATATATATATATATATATATATATATATATATCCCTTCAGGATTTTTCTTTGTTTTCCTTATTAAAAAACACCTTTTTTTGACATTTTCATTGAAAACAAGGAAATATGGAAAACAAAGAAAAATCCTGAAGGGATAATAATATTGGGACAATTCATCCCCCCTCCACCACCAATCGGTACCCCTGTTGACAATTTGGGGCAGGCCAAGTTAGCTGCCATATAATATGTCAAGACACATCTTAAAAAGATGTTACTTTAACTTAAGTTAAATAATAAAGTGAAAGTTTTATTTAGTTAATTAATCTTTATACTAACTTGAAAGAAGTAGATTTAAAACGGAAGAAATTGACGCTTCCCTTCGAATGCTCGTCTGTCATTATTTATTCTTCGTCTACAAGTTATGTTTCTGTGTAGAGTTTTCATAGGTAAAACTCCGTTGACTGTAACAAATATAGAGAGAAAAAAACATGTTTTCCTCCCAAGAAATTTAAAGACTAATTTGACTTTCTTTACGTATTATAGATGAAAGAGAAAACTATTGAGAATTTATTTGTTCTTTAAATTGCAATTAGCAAATTCCTTAGAGGACTTGAGGGGGGACGCAACCACAAAAATTTGTGGCAATTTTTTTCTTTTAAGCAGGACTTTCTTCTATTTTAGTTGCCGGATTTCACCTTTTGGCTCATTGTCTGTTTATTTTGGGATTCATTACTTAGTTTATGGCTTTTTCTTTTTGCTTAAGGTCTTAATTCTTTGATATGTCAAAGCCTAATCCTTAATCTAATTCCTTTTTAACATAGCTCCTTATATTTTGTTAATAAACTTCGTTTTTATATCAATTAAATAAAAAAACAAGTTTATTTAACTGAAAGTAAAGAGCGGCATAAAACTTAAACGAACAGAAATTATTAGGTATATGAAGGGGGATACGCAACTCGACACCTTGCTCTTTACGCTAAAGTTTGATTTCTGTTCCAAATCTTTAAGAACGACACCTGAGACCCTATGTTTGTTTAATTAGAACAATAAGAAGCTTTTTTAAAAGTACTTAAACACTTAAAACTTATTTTAACTTATTTTTTAAAAGTACTTTATAATTTTTAATCGTTTTTAAGTAATGCCAGGAAATCTGGCTACACTTCCACGGAAAATCCCTTCTCCCCGCATATTTATTCTCTAGTCAATTTAATCCTGGTGAAAATGTACCCCAGAAAACCATCCTTAACATCTCCATGCGTCAAATAGAGTTGGCGTAGGGAAAGCATGACGAATTTTGTGTAGGAATTCTTGCAAATTTCCCCAGCGTAAGATTTTCTTTGACAAATTCCCTACCTGGAAACTTCCCTCCTGATAGAAAATCCCACAAGCAGAAAATTCCTCCACCCCTACCCAAAAAATGTATACATACTTTTCATTAAAAAACAGTATTTGTAAACAATCGGCAACTTTTGCAACTAGAAGACCTTTCGCCTAGGGCTGTGGGTGATCATGATATCTCCAAAAGCCTAAGTGATCGTCCTTTCAACTATGCTGAAACAATGGGCAAAATGAAATAATGGAACAACTAATGTCAGTTTCTATTATGACAACCTAACCATATTCTTCACCATGCAAAACAAAACCTTCAAGCCATATACTTCCGTACTTAAATACGTACGTAAGGACTAAGTACTTAAGCACAATTAACTTCGAGTACTTAGTGCAGATACTTAATTACAAATTTGGTTGAGTACTTTTTGCTTATGCTTAAATACTATTTTGCACTTACCCAACATGGCCTACATTTTAGGAGTTAGAGACCTAAATCATTTATCTCATTCCCAAAGAACTACTTTAAGAGATTTTTTTTTTTTTTACTTTTCTTTGAAAAAATTCTTCTTTTTTGAAAGTTCTTTTTTAACTAATTCTTATTCCTTTTTGATTGCAAGAAGTTTGGTTTCGGATAAAACAATGAAAATTTATCCAGTTTTTCATGCGTCTAGCGTAAGAAAAAACTCTAATTTAGTAGTTCTTATTAGGAGCTTTTGACTTATTTCCCTACCTTCTTACCATTTCTTGAAAGTTTCATTTAAATACAACCAGACATTCCTGTAGCCTTCCAGATCTGCCTTTCTGACAACCTAAATTCACATAATGTTTTTCGATTGAACATCCTAACCCTTAGCTGCTCCCAAAGACGTTGCGGATTTACTTTGTTGATGACACATTGTCTTTTTATTTACCTTAAAATCCCTAATGCATTCCCTGAAGGTTAAAACACTTTTCAACTTACCCTGAAAGTTTCAACTTAACGTTCTCAGTCATTCCTGAGATATTACTGATGTGCCTTTTTTATAATCTGCATGCACATAATAGAAAAATAAACAAATAAATTCTTACAAATACAGACAAAACAAAAACAAAGAAGAACTGACGCAAAAAACAATAAAAATAAATGCATGTCATTTGTAAAAACATATGCACGATCAACGAAGGACAATTTCAGATGTGCTTTCACTAGTAATCTGCCTCTGATATCTCTTATTTCTTTTCTGCATCGCGGGCGCTGGACTAGCAACTACGTACTGCAAGGATAGGGAACTGTTGTTAGCCCATAGAGGTAGCCGTAGCGTAGCAAATATTCCGAATAGTTGTAGCTACACTTCGGTATATCCATAATATCTGACGCAGTAAGAAGAGACCAAACTGGTGCAAGAGCGAGCAGATGTCGAACAAAAAATACATTATAAACAGTAGCTAAGATACGGTAGTTAAACTTAAATTTTAATGCAACTAATAAACCATACGCATTTCTAGATTGTCTGGCAAAAAACCTCTCAAAAGTTGACACGGGGTGCGAAGATTTCCTCCAATCGGTACACCAACATATGTCAGTGTATATTGTGCTTTAATAACATGTTCACCTAACTGAACATTTATCCGGCAGTCTGAGCAGTGATTGAACACCAGGAACTCAGTCTTACTCTCATTAAATTGAAGACCAATACATCTATACTTTCTATCGAAAATTCAAAAATTTCCCTCAATTCCAAAGAGCGTTCTACTAATATCAAGGATGTCATCTGCATATTTAGCTTGCAAAACATCCATACCTTAAATATACACATGGGCAGAACATTTTATTTTGGCACAATGATAGTATTAATAAACAGGGATGGAGAGGTAACAGCACCCTGTCTAATACCCTTTTTTACTGGAATTGGAGGAGTGAGTTTCACCGTACCAGGTGAGATGATGACTTTAACTCTGGTATTTAGCTTTTATAAATATTACTTACCAATTTAATGACAGAAATATTAACTCCACCCTTATAAGCAGTCAAAAAGATATGCGGATATACACTCTTGTCAAAAGCTCTAGATACGTCTAACCCAGCGAAATATAATACCTCATTACTTTCTTGAGCATGTAGAAGTAAATTAGCAATCAAATGGTGAGTGTAGTCGTGGCCTAATTCTTTCTTGAAGCCGAATTGGTTACCCGGTGTATAACACTCATCACTTATCTCGTTAATAATCTGTAGCTCAAAAACACAAAAAACGGTGACACCGTAATTGGCCTAAGAGAAGAACATTGGTCCGATGGCTTTCTCTTTTTTAATTCCGAGGTTCTTACTCCGGCACTGAACAAACCAGGAACTAACCACAACAGAATATCATCTGATGAGTAAGGTCAGGTGCTCAATCCTTAGAGGGGACGAGCATCTTAGATGCTTTGCACAGAGGCCATCAATACCAGGAAAAGTTTTCTTTTGTAGCTTAAAATTCCACGCAGTAACCGCAGATCGAGTAACAACAAAACTAATCTTACCAGTTGATAAGTCCTAGCAAACATACCACTGGTCACTGATAATTTTGACAGCCTTACAGGCTTTTAAATTATCTCTTTTGAGCACTTTCTATACGACATTAGGATTACTTGTGGCTTTGCTTGCTGGTTCAGCTACCGATTTAGCCTTGTGTTGCCAAACGTTGAAACGTTTTTCGTTTTCAGAAAAATTTCATTCACCTAACCTTGCCGTAGCATGCCAAACTCCTTCCAAACACGATACCAAAATTTCAATTTAGCACAAGAATCAATGAGGTTAGGGTTACCTGACCAACCATGCTTCTGAGTTCCATCACATGCTCTTCGTATTTCAGCCCAGTATATATTCAGCAAGGTTTGCTTCTGTACAAAGGTTAATAAGTTTTTGAGTAGATGAAACAGCACTTCGGTCTTTTCCGAATTAGAGTCACTAATAGCCTGGAACGTATGGACGTCCAAACAAGCCCAGTCAGTGGTTTCATTCCATTTACTAAAATTATCTGGACTTGGAACACTTGGTGCAATAAGTTGAACAGGGAATATATTACTAATTGGCATATGGTCTTAGGTTTCGAAAGTGGAGATAAGTGACGATCTGGAGTCTGGTCTTAAATTCGGGGAACATATGAAAAAGCCCAGAGAAAAGTTATTGCCAGAGTTGTGAATATTTGTGAAATCTTGAGCATTCTCGACCGCCACGAACCGAGGGCACATGCTGTTCAGAATATTTGGACGACTGCTACTGTCGTCAAAAAGGCTAGAGATCGTACCCTAATCAAGGATTACTGCTCGGCTTGGCACTTCACAATCAGACAGGAGGGAACTGACTAAATGGTAGGCTTGACCAAATTGCCTTTTGGGTGTAGCATTACGGAAATCGGTGGGTAAATACACTGAGATCACCACATAATTTTGTAATTTTGACTGCAGTAAAATAGTCACAGTTGCGAGGGCGTTCAGGCATGAGGACACTTCTAGAAAGAATAGCAGTGCCCCACTCGGCTGAACAGCCAAGGCTGCACAACTTATAGCCGTACGACTTATTATGGTAGTAGAAGCAATGGTGCTTAACAAACTTACTGTCGACAGTGAGAAGGTGTTCTTGTAGGCAAAGAACGTCATTCGTTTCACATAGATTCTGGATTATGGGTAATTTCACTGAAACGGATCCATTAGCATTCCATGATGTAATGCGTAGATTTTGGGGGATTTTGGGGCTCGTTTTGGGGGTTCCAGTTTCTGTGTGACAGGACAGTTGTAGCTGCAACAAGGATAGTCAGCCCGGTTGCACAGCACACACTGCGTTTTATTTTGATATTTTTTTTTAGATTGATCGAATATCTATAAAGCACACAGCACGAACAGCAAGTAATAGTTTTGAAGTACTGGGCAATGTGTATGTAAGCTTGGCGGTTGTAGCAGCGAGGAAGGAGAGGGAGAGACTTTCTCTCGTTCCTTGATGGGGATTCGCTCATACTCGATTATTGCTGACGAGGAAATGCCTACTAATATGTCTTCTCGACGAGAAAACCTAAGCTAGTAGGACCTAGTTTTGCTTATACTGGAGACTCTGGCACCGTTAGTTATTAAGTTCTGCAGCTGACCATTATTAGCACTGTCATGAATGAAAAGGGCAATTCAACAAGACACTGGAACTTTTAGATGCAATCTTAGGGATTGGTCCTTAGATTTGACAGGATCAGCTACAGGAGTAGCTTCATTTTTATCACTTATGACCAGGCGTCAAGTATTTTTTTTCCCGGTCTAATGTCAGTTATTGCCGACTTCGAGTCACCACATCAATAGACGTTTTGCCGTCCTTGGGATTGTAGTGTATTTTGATTTTGTTCAACATCCCCTAACACCTCTCTGAAAGTAGTAACAATTAAATGTAGTACTAGTTGTACTAGTCAAAATCGTAAGCAGTTACTGTTACATTTGTAACTAGACGCATTTGCAGCCACAGTAGTAGTAGTAGTAGTGGCCTTGAAAGTTTCGAGCTAATTTCCTTACCTGTTCCCAAAATATTGCAAATATGCGATTTTAATAGCTTGGACACTAACTTTTATATGGATTGTATCCTTTTTATTTAGCTCACCATACCCCTCCTTATTCCATAAAAAGTTACCTCAATACCCTTAGTCTTTTCAGACGCATTCATGGTCAAGCACTCACCCCTTTCCCAATGATAAATCCTGTATGTTAAAAATGGACAAATTGGATAATTTACAATCCTTGCCCTAGGGGTTGCATGGTCATTTGATTTCCAATTAAGTGAGCCTCTTACTAAGTTTATGCAACCATCCCTTCTATAAAAATCATAAATACCCAAGAAGCTTTCCCTGGGATATGGGGGGATGTGTCAACCCTTGAGCAATGATATATGATATTTGGACTATTTTGAACAAAATGGCTACGTCACAGTTTTAACTTGATGCATTTTGGGTAAATAGGGCGTGAGTGAGGCTAATTGTCCGATTACTTTTTACTCTTAAAAAGGAACTAAAACTTTCAATTTCCAATCAAATGAGCCTCCTCCAAAGTTTATCAAAATTCCTCCTCCGACCACCCCTTACATAAAATCCTTAAATGTGACTTTGGCATAGATTGCAACCCATGCCTCTGGGCTTTGAGGGGTTTTGTCAACTTTGAAGGTCTCGGCTTATGATCTTTGGGCAATTTTAAGAAAATGGCAATCTCAAGGTTTAGTGGCAATCACGTAGGGTAGGGGCATCCTCCCCTCTGATTACTTTTGACTTTTGAAAGGGGAACAACAAATTCCAATTTCCAATCAAATGAGCCTCTTCCAAAGTATATAGGACTACATTTTCCAAAAAAACCTTATATACCCTCAAGACATAACTTGCAACCCTTGCCCCTGGGGCTATGGGGGGTTTTTAAACGCTGGAGGTGTTCTTATATTATCTTGACTATTTTGAGCAACATGGCTATCTAAAAATTTTGATCCGATGCATTTGAGGAAAAGAGGGCATGTTGGGCGTATTTTCCTCTGATTACTTTTGAATCTTTAACTAGAACCTTCAATTTCCAATCAAATGAGCTTCCTTCAAAGTTTATACGACCACACCTTCCATAAAAGGGCCTCTGGGAAAAACATCGAAGCCTTATGACCTTTACTATAGGCAACGCTTTACTTTACTTTAGCGTTGCCTATAGTTACCTCTGATTAGTGATTTGAAATTGTATCAACTATGATAGATAAGTAATTTATAAGACCAATTATTAACATTGTATCTTTTGGAAATAATGGTACATCCCATTTTTCCGCAATAGAAATTATAACTGTGTAAATAGTCCAAATTTCGGTTTCCATTAACTTAAAGAATATAATTGTCACTTGAATGAAAACCCTTTTCATATTGATTAAACTCTTGGATTTTGTTTTTTTTTTTTAATAAGCATACTCTACTACATATAAAACTTTTTTTAATAAATACAAATCTAGTATTAATTAATTAAGAAAGCCACATAATAACAAGTTCTTTTAATGCAATTAAAAAACGAATGTGCCGCAAAATGTCTGCAGCAAAACAAAACAAAATTCTCATAATGGTAATGAAAAAGCATCTGAGGGAACTATCTCAATATAAACAATTTAACAGTTCCAACAACTCAAAAGGCAGTATGTAACCAATTATAAATTTTGCATGAGGAATACTAATAGGCTTTTAGAAAAACATTTCACAAAATGACTTTTGAATTACCACGCCTGAAAGGTCAAAGATATGTTCTTTTTTTTGTTGGTAACTCAGTCCAATTCCACGAAGAGGATACCCACTTTAGAATGTCGGGTTCAGTAGTGGGTGCAGGCCACGTGCAGAGGAAGTGCACCTTGCGGGGCTCGAAGACATTACACGTTTCGCAAGAATACTTACACATAGCTGAACAAATTGCATTCCCACAGCTACACTAGTTGGCAGGGAGTGCGTAACCCCTGAATACTGCATGAATTTCCTACAGTTTTTTTTCTTATAAAACTAGTTAATAACCCTTATTTATTCGTCTTCACGAAAGTTTAATTGGCCGAGAGTCATAACTTTTTAAAGAGTCAATTTGATTGTATTAAAAAGAAAGGTCAACAAATGAGTACAGGAAGCGAAAGTAACACCGGAATTAATATAAAGTATCAAACCTAAATATGCTTAGAAACATTTTAATTTTTATTCAGTGACAAAAAAGCAATTTATGACCCTTTATTGTATACTAAATTTTGAAATTACTGTTTAGTAATGGTGTAATTATTCTTAACTTAAATTAAATGAGATATTTTGACGATGTGTTTGAACTTGAATCTTGCAACATTTTACTGTTATTATTTATTGATTAAATAAAAAAAAAAGTTTTTTAACTGAAAGTAAGGAGCGACATTAAAACTTAAAACGACCAGAAATTACTTCGTATATGAAAGAGGCTGCTTCCTCATTAACGCCTCGCTCTTTACGCTAAAGTTTGACTCTTTCTCTCAATTCTTCTTTTTAAAACAGTAAAAAACTTTAGCGTAAAGAGCGGGGCGTTGATGAGGAAGCAGCCTCTTTCATATACGAAGTAATTTCTGGTCGTTTTAAGTTTTAATGTCGCTCCTTACTTTCAGTTAAAAAAACTTTTTTTTTTATTTAATTTCTGGACGTTTTTGAATCAATGCATGTTTTGATTTTGGCTCTCCGCAGAGGAATAATTAAAACAAAATTTGCATTTTTTTTTTGGCTAAATGGCTTTCTCATAGTTTTGATCGAATGATTTTGAGAAAAAAAGAGCGGGGGAGGAAGCCTAGTTGCCCTCCGGTTTTTTGGTTAATTAAAAAGGCAACTAGAATTTTTGATTTTTTACGAATATTTTTATTAGTAAAAGATTTACGTAACTTATAAATTAGCTTAAGTAAAGAACTTTTGTATTCTCATATTTTTATTACATATATGAGGGGGTTCCCCCCTTGTCAGATCCTCGCTCTTTACATTAAAGCTTAAATTTTGTCCCAATTCATTAAGAATGACCCCAGAATCACAAAAGCTGTAGAATAAATAGTTGAAATTACTAAAAATACTTTAGCGTAAAGAGCGAGGTATTAGGAGGAGGTGAGCCCCTCAAATGGGTAATAATTTCTGTTTGTTTTAAGTTTTAATGCTGCTCCTTACTTCCAGCTGAAAGAACTTTTTCATATTTATTTTTTCATTTTTTTTTTAATAATGCTAGTAAATCCTGCGCTCCCTTCATGGAGATTTTCTTCCGCCATGACAAACTATCGATGGAAAGTTCCCCCAGCATATCCCCCTCTTCTCAACCCCTCCCCCAACCAGAAAAATCCTCCTGAAAACGCCTGTACACTTCCCAATAACCATTACTATATGTAAGCACTGGTCAAAGTTTGTAACTTGTTGCCCCTCCCACGGGGACTGTGGGGGAGTAAGTCGTCCCAAAAGATATAGTTATAAGGTTTTTCGACTACGCTGAATAAAATGGCTATCTCAGAATTTTGATTTGTTGACTTTGGTAAAATAACTAGCTTGGGAGGGGGCCTAGGTGCCCTCCAATTTTTTCGCTCACTTAAAAAGGGAACTAGAACTTTTCATTTCCGTTAAAATGAGCCCTCTTGCAACATTCTAGGACAACTGGGTCGATACGATCACCCCTGAGAAAAAGAAAAAAAAAAACAAAAAAACAAATAAACAAATAAACACGCATCCGTGATCTGCCTTCTGGCAAAAAATACAAAATTCCACATTTTTGTAGATAGGAGCTTGAAACTTCTACAGTAGGGTTCTCTGATACGGTGAATCTGATGGTGTGATTTTCGTAAAGATTCTATGACTTCTAGGGGGCGTTTCCCCCTATTTTCTAAAATAACGCAAATTTTCTCAGGCTCCTAACTTTTGATGGGTAAGACTAAACTTGATGAAACTTATATATTTAAAATCAGCATTAAAATGCGATTCTTTTGATGTATGTATTGGCATCAACATTCTATTTTTTAGAGTTTTGGTTACTATTGAGCCGGGTCGCTCCTTACTACAGTTCGTTACCACGAACTGTTTGAAAAGATTAATTCTGGTTAGAAGCTTGATTAGAAGAGCCTGCTTATTCATAACTAGTACAGTAAACCAGTAAACTTAACATAACTATCATTACATAATAAACTTATTCAAGTTTATTCTAAGGTATAAACTGACGAACAAATTTCGTCAAAGTCCGTAGCTAATATGGGTCCTGTGTGGTAATAGCTTACGTCTTATTTCCAAGCTATTTTAGGTGTAACAAAACAGATTACATTCATATGCTTTCATTCAAAAAGAGATAGGGGCAAAATTTCCCCAGCGAAAAAATTGTTAAAAAAAAACACTAGAAAAGGAGAAAATGATGACACCATATAAATTAATGGACTCAATTTTACTGAGAGGACCATCTTCGAAAGATGATCTAAGAATTTTTGTAAAAGCATTAAACTTGAATTTACAAAAGCAGGGTTCTACGGGGTTGGGGGAATTAAAGCTGTATTCTGTTTTCGGGGGAATCCAGCACTAAATCAAATAGCTTGTAGTAATGTATATGTATAGCATAAAGAACAAAGGGTTAAGGTTGAAATATTTTTGTTCACGTGAATACAAATCCTTCTTTTAATTTGTAAGAACTCAGTTTGTTATTGACGAAAAACAGAAACGTGTGGAGGAATATTTGCTCGTGGGCAAAGAAATAAGAATTCCCTCGAGTATCTCGGAACTGAAAAAAACTTTTATTTTGATAATTTGATTAAAAATACTCAAAAAATTAAATACAATTGAAATTTCAGGCCGGATCCTGAGCCCCATCTCCCACCCCCACGTACGTCCCTGTTAAAGAGGCCTCTACAAGTTGTCCTAGTTTCCGTCAATTCGGTGAGTAAAACTCAGATGAAGTAATGTGGCTTCAAAAATTTTTAACGGGTTTATTTTAAATGGGCAACAAAAAAGTTTGGATAAATATAAACATGTATCGCGACGTCTTTCACGAGAATGCTGGCAACTAGCTTGCAATAGGATAAACCTGTCAGAACTTGCCCTTTTAATCATTTTTAAGTTTTTTTCTTTGGGGAGAAATCAATTCCTCAGTGGACATTGTCACCTCACGAAGTTGCTTGGGGGAAAATTAGACCTGTCATAGGCAGCACAATAGTGCCGCTTAAGTAAGGAGCGAAGTGGGCAAAGTGTGTTTTTTCACCAAGGCACCTCGTACGGACGGATTTGTCATAAAAATATTGAAAGAAGCTCATTCGACTCGAAATTGAAAGTTGTAGTACACCTTCTAAGAGTCAACAGTGATTGGAAGAAAATGACTCACCTCCCATGCCCATTAAATCTCTAAACACATCCAATCAAAATTTTGAGATAGCAATTTTGTTGAACATGCCCTCGGGACAAGGGCTGCAAGCTATACAATTTGTTCATTGTTTACATATAGTATTTATTATTGGGAAAGCGGGATGTAAGACCTTTAGTGTCCAAAAAGACCAGAAAACTCAGGTCAAACTTCCTGAAAATGCTGAGGGACGTGTTGAAGTCAATTGAAACTTGTTATGTGCATAAAGGTTATCAAAAGTGTGTAACTCAGGATTGACTGAGGGTATTAGGTTGAAACTTTAAGGGATTGATGAGGGGGGGAATCAATGAAAAAGGGCAATATTTGCAGACCCTTACCACAACTATTACTACTACTACCACCACTGCTGCTACAACTACAGCATCTTTAGTGACTACTGCTGAGGCTGAGGATAGTAGCTTAAAAATTTGGGGAAAGTAAAGTCCAAATTATGTTCTGGTCCTTAGAAACCACGGGGGGGGGGGGTGTGTGTAAACCCTATTTCTCATAGTTAGTGCTCGTTTTGAGTTTGAATCCCTTATTTATTGATATTTTTGTTCATTTTGGGTTCCATTTATTTATTGATGGTGATTTATGGTAGTTTTACGCTTGGAAAATTATTTGAATTTATATCTGCTCAAATGTGGCTTCATGTAGCTCTTTATTTTTCTTCGAAAAACTTCTATTGTGGAAATATATTTTAAAATAAAAATAAATATTGCTGCAAAATATTGATGCTATTAGGACTAGCAAAATCCAAACGAAACCCGAAGATCTTGCCGGTGTAATTCTCAATGGTTTTTATCCGGCACGCTGTTGAACCTAAAATGTTTCAGCTTCGGATAAATATAATAGAACTCGTGTTGGTTTCCAGGTAACTATTACAATCGTTTAATAGATTAATTTTTGTTGAGCACAAGTATGTTTTTCGTTATCTTTAAATTACACAGTATACAACTCTGTTATTATTTAAAGCTGATTCTAAATTGAAACTAAACAAAATAACATCTTGCAAGTGCATTACCTCTGGCAAAAATGTGGACTTTGATCTAAAAATGCTTATCATTAAAAGTCCATATATTCTAGATATACATTTATTTCCCCGTTCTATTTCCATATATGTGAAAAGTAATGGATATTCTTGTGAGTTATATTTAATGATGCTCATAAGTTTAAACTTCCCATAAAATATATATCATTAAAACGTGTCCAAATATTCTAGATACATCTTATTTTCTCTAATATATTTCCATACGTCTGCAAAATATTCTCTTTTAAAGTAGTACTGTGTATTTTACTAAATTGAAAAACAAGTTTTAAAAATATCGAATTCCTATATGCATTATACCGATGTATCTAAATACGGGAAATTAAAAAGACGTAAGATGTACTTTGGAGATTTTGAGATAAAGAAAATTCATTTGGCTTTGAAATTGGAAATTCTCCTTGCATTATTTTTCTTTATTTGAAATGATATCAAAATGTAATCAATTAGTTTTCATTTAAATATAAGTGTGCAATCAATACTTTCATGAAAATGGTTCGTTAAAAAAGAAAACTAGCAACCTTCCATAATGACCTTCCAGTTGACCAAAAAAAGATACATAAATGACGAAATTTCATAGCATTCGGAAGAGCTAGGTGATTTTTGAATAGAATAGCTTAAATTTATCTTCGTTGTAAGTATGGTCGCATTAAAGGGGGAGTGGAGGCTTAGGGTGTTTGAGCCCCCCCCTCCTGAAATGTTTGTTTGACTCGTAAAAACTTAACAAAACTGGATATAAACGAATTTCTTAAGTGTTTTTTGAGAGTTTTTGAGTAAGGCTCCCCACTCACTAAAAAAATCCTAGCATAAAACACCCCCCGAAAAAAATCCTGGATACGGCCCTGGTTGTAAGTTTTACCGCTTCAAATTTTAATATTGAATACAAAAAATTAAGTTTTTTCAACTGAAAGTGAGAAGAAACATCAAAACTTAACACAATCGGAATTTATTCCGGGTTTGAGGGGGATAACCCTTCCTCGATATCTCGTTCTTCATTTTAAAGTTTTTAGCCCTTTAAAGGCTTGTTCTTCTAAATGAACAGACGTTGTGTTTCATGATTTTTTCTTCAGGAATCTGGACAAAAAGTCAAACTTTAGCAGAAAGAGCTAGGTATTGAGGTCACATACGGAATAATTTATATTCTTTTTATGTTTTAATGTTGCTTCTTACTTATAGTTGAAAAAACTTGTTTGTTTATTTAATTTCTGATCGTTTTTAAATATTGCCTTGAAATCCTCCTTCCTGGAAATTTCCGGCCAGTTCTATCCTCACTGAAAAATTCCTCTAGAAAATTCTCCTTAGCCTACTTTCATTTGAACCTGAATTGTTTTTCATTTAATTTCTCAGCCTTTTTCAAATCATGCCTAAATTACCCCACCCCATGGAAAATTCTTATCTAAAATTTCCCATCCTCACCTCTAATGGAACGTTTCTGTCATAAAAGCCGGCATAAATTTCTTCAGGATTGTATAAAAATGTTTCATTTTATTTATTGATTGACTGTCCATCATCCATCCTTGGCCAAAACTGAGGTAGATAGGTATAAAAGTGGGGATAATTCAAGTAGTCTATCAGTTTTTTGAGCCATTTAAAGGCATATAGAGACCCTAAATGAAACGTTTTCAGAGATTTATGACTGGCTATGTCCACAGGAATTGCAGGTATTTGGTCAACTGAGATTATTCATATTATTTGAGCTTTGCCTATGAAAGCCTACTGGAGTTACAATAGGGATAACCAAGATTCTTGGGCTGACTCATGACGGACAATGTCCACTGGACTTGTAGGCAAAATGGGGACTTAAGTCGCCTGGGATCGCAGTCGATTAGGCGACCCAAACTTAACAGGCCCACCTATCTAGAGCCTAAGGCGGGCAACTGAGTCTTTAGATTGACACATGACCAACAAGTCCCCTGAAATTGCAGGTGAACGGAGCAACCTCAATATTTCATACCGTTTGGGTATACGGCATGGGTATGCGGTAGGGCATCGGAGTAATTATGACTTTCTTAGTATAGACTGTCTTCACTATGACTCAAATACTCGTGTATTAGCTTTTGGAGAGGTGCGCCCACCTAAAGTCCCAAGGGGGTGATTGAGCTTAAGGATTGACACATGACCGTTAAGTTGCCTGAACTCTTAGGCGAACTAGCGACCTAAACCTAATAGACCCACCCGTCTAGTCTCTGGCGGTTGACCAAATTTATGAACTTAGACAGTTCCACTCCCGCAAAAAATTCCTCCGTGGAGAATTTCTCCTGGGAAAATTTCCTCCAAAAATTACCCTGAAATTTTCCACGTGTAAAATTGAGTTGGAAAAGAGAAAGTAACAGAAATAAAAAGAAATTTGTATAGGGGTTCTGGCCATTTCCCCCTGTGTAAAATTTTCCATGGAAAGTTCACCCTCCAAAAACTTCTCTTTCTACGGAACATTCTCCCCATAGAAAACCCCTCGAAAAATGTATGCATACTTCCCAATTACCAATACTATACGTAAACCATAAACCATTATGGAGCTTGCTCAAAGACCTGTTCGTTAGAGCTATCAAACCCAAGGCACATTTTTCCGTTTATTGCCTCTTCTATAAATGTTATAATGATAAACATTCCCCCTTTATAATTATTGCAGTGAGAACTCCATGGTAGAAACCTCAAGCGGCCATGCTCTTCGATCATAGGTGTATGCGCTTTTGTAACTTCATTTCTGCCTCTGTCACAACCTTATATGCATACCAAGTGTGTATGTGTCTCTACGACCATTTCTCTCAAAAAATTACAAAAAAAATCCTCCCAAAAAGTTTTATATATTATTATTATATGATGTCCACTCCTTTTAAACGTTTCTTCCTAGAAAATATGGGGTCCAAAATTCAGGAGAAAAGAACATTTTTACTTTAATAGTGACGTTAGCTTAATGAACAGAGAATATGCAAGTGCCGTCGTGACCAAAAACAAAATAATTTTAATAATGTGCAATTTTTTCTAAAAGGAGTCTGATGGTAAAATAGATTCCCCTGGATTCGCAGAAGTTTCTTTTTTCTGTCTAGTATGAATTTAAAACGTGGGCTGTTCGAAAGTTTGACGATAATAGGCTAGGTATTTTCTAGAGGAGTTGTCCAAGGGTAAATTTAGGTACCTGTCTGACTGACTATATGAATGACAATAAGCTCTAAGGAAGTGTGAATTGTTAAAAAATTTTGCTGAAAAAGGAAACCGTTGGTCAATTGTTATTCGGCAAGGTATGTCCACAGGGTAGGGACTCTGGATTTATGTTCCATGGTTGACATATTAGATGCAACTTAATTACATCCAATACCGATACGGTTCTATCACAGTTTTATTGTATCCCAAAATCCTATTTAATGGACTGATCTAAAAAAATGAATGAGTCTTTCAGCTTGCTAGCTAAACTACTTAAAAGTTACTTTAACTCAAATATCTAATATCCTTAAATTCTTGTCATGGAAAGGTAGTTTTTCTACATATAGAAGTAAAATGGACTCGTGACATCTTTTTGACATTTACTGATTCTGTCACTTTAATATGCTGTTTCGTTAAACTTATCTCTATAGTCATCTCATATTATAACCAAGCTTAGGTGTATGTTCTTAATCTGATCAATAATTTTATTTGTTTGTTATTCTAATTGAACATTCAACTTGACAAATTTATCACTGAATCAAAGTGAACAACAATCACGGACATTTTTTTTTTTTTCAAGGTTATATTAACATCATTTTATGTGAAGCAAAATGAATGAGTTTCTTTCATATTATGTTGCTGCACTAGTATAGGTACCAGTTTTCTAAGCATCAAAAACAGAAATTGATTAGAAATAGAAGCCTTAGCACTGCAACCCGGTTCATAATTTAGGGCCCAACCCTAAAAATTTGACCTACCTATCTTTTGTATTATATTATTAGTGGAGCCAGGCCGCTAAAAGTTAGGGTCTGGGTACATTTAGATTTATATTTACATAATTTGGATAGGCAAACGGCAATTCAAGCAATAAGTCTGTCTTTTTATGCATTTTCTAAATATACTTATTCCTTCCTTCACAAATTTTATTTTGAGCTTCTAAAGAGACTCATAGAATGACGCTCTGTTCTTCACTGTAGAAAAAGTCTACCAGGAATTCTGGAAACTATCTTATAAAAATCATAAATATTTACTTATTATGCATTTACTTTATTACTTTTTTTTCTTATTTTACTTTTTTACTTTTTTTACTTTTTTATAAAAAAAAGCTTTTTTTACCTTTTACTTTTTACTTTTTACTTTTACTTACTTTGACTTTTACTGTTTACTTTTACTTAAAAACTTTTTACCTTTTTTTTACTTTTTTTTACTCTTTTTACTTTTTTACTTATTTTACTTTTTTTACTTATTTTCCTTTTTTTACTTATTTTACTATTTTTTACTTATTTCACTTTTTTATGCATTTACTTTACTTATTATTATTTACTTTTTATGCATTTTCTAAATGTACTTATTCCTTCCTTCACAAATTTTATTTTGAGCTTCTAAAGAGACCCATAGAGTGACGCTCTGTTCTTCACTGTAGAAAAAGTTTACCAGGAATTTTGGAAACTATCTTACAAAAATCATAAATATTTACTTATATCATTCTTGAAACCATATTGCTTCACTACCTCCCCCTTCCCTCTGATAGATACTTACCCAGTCCACTCTTTATACTCGAACAATATTTTTCGACAGTGCGACTATTTGTTCTTTATTGTTTTATGACAAACGTTCGTCACAGTCGTTCGTCGAATCAATCAATCGCTAGGAAGAAAGAAAGACCAGCGGTATTCTAAACAATAGTGGGAATATTCAAAGGGAGCTGCATATTTATTCATCTGGAGGAGGGGTTAAGTGAAGCAATGCACTTTTATTCTTGAATTTGATAACTATTGACGTCTAAGGAAGTCTAACCCTTAGACTTCCTTAGAATTCCTATATTTGGAAAGAGCATAAGAAATTGCATCGACTTGTGTGTTCATTATTTTGCCCCTTTGAGTGATAAAAAACTCAAAGTTTACCAGGGCCTGATTTGTCACTACCTACTCTTTGTTTACTCCCCAGAATTGTGTTAGTCGAGTTATCTATTCAAAGAATCAACATACATTATTTTAGGTATAAAAACCTTTGGGAGGGCATCCCATATGGAGGTGAAGCGTCTTAAAAAATTATTCTTCAAGCATTTGGTCCAGGGCACCAACTCGTTGTTTGTAATAAGACCAGTGCGTCTTTCTGGGTCTTTCTACTTTCTAAGATAGTGAGAAGTCCGTTCTCTTAAATCTGTCAAATTATTGTGTGTCGAGTCCTTCCATGATGTCATATCTTAGTTTTAGGATTGGCAATTTTTGTACTGAGCTATTTAAAGAATTGTCCTAAATTAGCAATTACTTTTTTTATAGCTTAATGACAAGCCGTCCTAGCCGAGTGGATTGGTGCACTGGATTTAGGATCTTTTGTCTGAGAGGGTGAGGGTTTAAATCCTAGTGAGCCCAATTATTTGGTTTGGAGCGAGAATCAGTCACGTGACGTGACTCAGTAAGCTCAGTCAGAGTTGAACTAACTCTAAATGGGTACCTGGAAAAATCTGGGAAAGGTAATCTGGAAGGGTATATGAAAGCACAGGGTGGTTTCTCCCCCCCCCCCATATGTACTTTCTGGCTGAAGGGCTAAAGACAGAGATCCGCACCGCCGGAAGGGACCGTGAAGTCAAATGCCTTATCCCTTACCTTAGCTATTGACAAGACTAGTTTAATGATAAAAACTAGAAACGAACGAATGTTATATGTTACACATCATTTCTTTGAAGCTTATCGAGACGAAAAAGTAATCACCAATGAAAAAAATCTCATATGTTCCGACATTTGAAATATTTGCCAGATTGGCTTTTTATTGCTTACTGTCAACTTCTTAAACCTCAGTTCTGAACTTGAATAATTTGAGATGCAATTCTAGTATTTTTTTTTCTCGCATGTGCGTTTTAACGACATGTTCAATCACCAATGGATTAGAAATGTGTTGTTTGCAATTTTACATTTGTCACCGTAGTTTTGTCATTAGTTTTAAATAGGAAAAATGCCGATATGATTTATCTTCACAGTTTATAAAGAAATATGTCTTACATCATACCGAGATCATAATCGCATTGAATCAAACCATCTAACCGTTGCAGTGGAAAATTATGTTTTCCTCCACTTATGCCACCTGCTGATTACATGCCTCATCTTAATATTTATATGCAAGTACTACGTTTTTTTTTTTTTTTTTTTTTTTTTTTTTTTTTTTTTTTTTTTTTTTTTTTCAATGCTAGACATTAGAACTAAGATTTTTGGAATTTTAAGGGACTACAAAAAACTTTTAGTTAAAGGATTGTTCAGAACAACGAGGTATGAGTCGGCAAATCCGAGGAACAGAGCCTTAGGACTGGTGGGGCTTGGAGGGGGCTTCACCGAGGGGGACTTTAATTTCACCTCTCCATAAAAATAAAAAATTTAAAGTTTATCTTTTCTTGGTAGACAATGATAAATTTTTTCATAGGTGATCCCATACCTTCCCTCCTGAATCAAATACTTAGTCTAGGCTTGTATAGGTCTAACTGCCCTATGGGCTTAACCAGATTTTAGAATTCTGTAGATGCAGGAAATTATTACGAGTCAGTTTATTTGAGCTAGTTTTGTAAATATACATTGCGTAATCTAAGAAGCAGTATTTTTGTCTATTGCTAAGTTTAGACTTCACTCCTTACTTCCGAAAAAAGAATTTTTTTTTTCAATGCTTTTTGTAAGCGCACACAACACATTTTACCCAAAAAAAATTACTTAACTTGTGCTATGAAAATATGATGTAAAAACATTTTTTTTAAAGATAGAGTATTGATTATAAGTTTTATTTCTTAAAATCATTTAAACTTTTAACAAGATATGTGCAACTGTGGCACGTAAATAGAGCCACAGCGGTAAGTTATTATCGGTATCTCTGATAATTTCCACATTCATAATTTAGTTACTTTCATGACAAATAAAATAAATGAAAGAAATTTTGCCTATTAGAAGGTTTTTTTATCATTTTTTCGTTTTCTGTTCACTAGGATAACACATGAGGGAAGATCGTAAACTTACACTGTAGGTTTTTAATCTGGAAGATATTAGGAGATACCAAAACTTAAAACAAACTGAAAATATTAGGTACATGAAGGGGGCTGCCCCTCCTCTACCCTTCATTCTTCACACTAATGGTTTTTGCAAAAAAGTTACTTGTTCTTCTAATTAAACGACCCTTGTGTTTCAGGAGTCTTTTTTGAAGAATTTGGACAAAATTTCAACTTTAGCGTAAAGAGTGAGGTGGTCAGGTAGGGGTAACCACCCTCATATACGTAATAATTTCTATTCGTTTTAATTTTTATTATTGCTCCTGGCCTTGAGTTGAAAAAAACGTGTTTTTTATATTTAATGTCAGATAATTTTTTAAATAACGCCAGGAAATATGGCTTTAACTCCACAGAAAAATCCCCCTCACTACGGAAATATCTTCCGGACAATTCAATCCTGGTGAAAATTTACCACGGAAGAACACCCCCAAGAAAGCAGAAATATAAGAAAATTTCGTATAGGAGTTCAGGCAAATTTCTCCAGTAACCCCCCCCCCCCTGGAAAATTCCCTTTCCAAGGAAAATTCTCCCCGTGTAAATTACCCTGGACATAAAATTCATCCTCCCCTCCCCACACGATATATGTATGCACACTTGCCAAAATAATAATTCTATACAAATACTATAAGTAAATAATGGGCAAATTTGATAACTTGAAGACTTTTTCCCAGGACCTGGTGGGTGTCATGTTATCTCCATAGACATAGTTATTAGACCTTTCAACTATGCTGAACAAACAGCAATCTCGGGACTTTGATTTTGGAAAAAAAGTGGCGTGGGATGGCGTGGGACTCATTTTCAAAAAAGTCACCCTCTAATTTTTTGGTCACTCAAAAAGGGTACTAGAACTTTTAGTTCCCATTAGAATGAGCCCTCTTCCAATTTTTTTGGTCCACTGGGTCCATAGAATCACCCCTGGAGAATATTAACAAAAAAAAACAACAACAAATAAATATGTATCTGTGATCTTTCTTCTGGCGAAAAGTACAAAATTCCATATTTTTGAAGATAGGAGCTTGATGCCTCTAAGGTAGGGTTCTCTGATACGCTGAATCTGATTTGTAATTTTCATTAAGATTCTATGGATTTTAGCGGGTCTTTCCACCTTTTTTTTAAATCAGGCAAATTTTATCTTGCTTGTAGCCTTTGAAGGATACAACTAAACGTAATAAAACTTATATATTTAAAATCAACATAATAATCTAGTTCTTTTGATATATATATATATATATATATATATATATATATATATATATATATATATATATATATATATATATATATATATATATATATATATATATATATATATATATATATATATATAGATATATATATATATATATATATATATATATATATATATATATATATATATATATATATACTGGTATCAATATTTCGCTTTTTAAAAGTTTTGATAACTATTGAGCCATTTTAAGCGTTGACTAGGGTCACTCCATGCTTATGGTTTATTACCACGAACTGCTTGATACATGCATTTCGTTCTTTGCTTACAGTTCCTTATCTCGAAATGTTTGACACATCATCTCCAGTAAAAACAATGACTTTGTCACACATTTTCAAACTTCATCTAGTCAAGCTGAAGGTTCTTATCCTTAGGGGATCTGTAACTTCAGGTTGATATTAATAGATTACAGTAAAAAAAAGGAAGAAAAAATAAAATGGAAAATAAAATGTTTTTTCACGTTTAAGATTGAGGATATAAATTCTCCATTTGATGGTTTTAGAGCATGAAAAATTATTGAAAATTAAAAAAATTCACAATAGTAGTATGGCCTTAATACCTTTAAGCACACAGGTATCCTGTTGTAGTGTTGGAGCTACTAACACCTTTTTTGGCATCGTTCCAAGAACATATATCCCATTTTCCGAGAACTTCATGAATGACACGCTATCTGGTATTGCGTATTCATGCAACAAATCCAATAAAAACAAGCGGGCCCGTGTCTCGGTTTCCAAGAATTTTTTGGTATGTTTCTAAGAATTTTAAGACTGATGCACTATCTGGTATTGTGTAATTATTCATTTTGTCGGTGGAACAATATGATACATCTTGTGACAGCCTTCACATCAGATCTTTTGATATAAGAACCGAGCCAACAATATTTTTAGCTTCTAAGCAGTTTTCCTTTGATTTTATGAAATTTATGTCTAATATTAGAATCGAACATGCGATCCATTATTTCCTATGGTAAAAGAACGACACTTTACTTGACTGAGACAAATAGTCACTGATGATATTATGTTCTTAGAAATATATTCTAGGCAATCCATGTATTGTTTCTAGAACGCTGGATGTTAAACGACACTACATCATAACAAGTTAATTGCGCGATCGATTTCTCAATCGGAGTTGGATAAATGGTAAATACTATCCGTGATTTCTTTCCAGGCAACTTTTTGTGGTGTTATGCCGACAATATGCATACCATGTGGATTTGAGATACTTTCAGGACAGATATATTCTTTTTATGGGTAATGAGACTTGTTTGGATCTCCAAAAATTGTAATGAATAATTACAATAATTAATAAATGTATATATATATATATATACATATATATATATATATATATATATATATATATATATATATATATATATATATATATATATATATATATATATATATATATATATATATATATATATATATATATATATATATATATATATATATATATATGTATATATATATATATATATATATATATATATATATATATATATATATATATATATATATATATATATATATTATATATATATATATATATATATATATATATATATGTATAAATATTTTTGACTTAATTTTTTTGAATTTAATTTTCTGGGGACTTCTTTTATTTCTGTGCGTCTTTCTTATTATATGACTTAGTATTTTTTTTGTCTCTCTCTCTGCGCATTTGAGTCTGAGTGTCCGTTTGCCCGTCTCTGTTTCTCTTTGCACGCCTGTGTGTCTGAATTATGTGTTTGTGTCTGTTTTCTTCTCTCTCTCTCCCTCTCTCTTTCTCTCTCTCTCTCTCTCTCTCTCTCTCTCTCTCTCTCTCTCTCTGTGCCTTTTGTCTCTGAGTTGGTGTTTACTTGTATCTGTGTCTCTCTTCGTTTGTATTGTGTCTGACTTTGTATATATTTTTGTCTCTCTTTCTGTGCCTGTTTACCTGATTTGCTGTTTACTGGTCAATCTCTCTCTCTCTCTCTCTCTCTCTCTCTCTCTCTCTCTCTCTCTCTCTCTCTCTCTCTCTCTCTCTCTCTTTCTCTGCACCTGTGTGTCTAATCAGTTCTCTACTTGTCTCTCTATCATCGCCTATGTTTTTGACCTGGTGTTTGCTTGTCTTTGTGTCTGTCGTCTTTGGGTTTGTTTGTCTGACTCTATGTGTTTGTCATTCCTATGTCTTTTTTGACGAATGATCAGACAGAATTAAAGAAAATGTTTCAATTTTCATTTCTGTTAAAGTTTCTAAGATTCAAGTTCAAATTTACAAGTTAAAAAAATTTCGTAAAAAATATCCTGTCCCTAAAAAAATTCCAAGTTTAAAACAAATTTTAATTTGTACGAAATATTCTACGTTAAAAAATTTTCCAAGTCCCAAGAATTATAGGTTCTGAAATGATTTTAAGATTAAAAAAATTCGAAGTCTCAAAAATTCCAAATCTCGAAATAATTCTAATTCCAAAGATGGTTCCGGTACCAAAAAATAATAATGAGAAATCTATAATCAATAATCGATAATTCTTAATCGACAATCAGTAAGTGATATTTAGTATTCAATATCGATAAGTAGCATTGATAATCAACAATTAATAATAAATATCAATAATCAATAACCGATAATCAATAATCATTCATCGATTTTCAATAATCAATAATCGATAACCAATAATCAATTAACGATAGCCAATAATCAATATCAAAGATCAGTAATAAAAATCGATAACCAATAATTAATAATGATATTCAATAATCAATAAACAATAGTCAATAATCAGTACTTTATAATCAATAATAATATTCAGTAATCGATAATCAATAATCATTAAACAATAATAAATAATCAGTAATCTACAATAAATAATCAATAATCGATAATCAATAATCAATAATCAACATTGATACTCAATGGTCAGTAAATTCTAATCAATTATCGATAATCAATAATCTAGAGTCAATATCGATAATCAATTACCATTTATCAATAATTGATAATAAATAATCTAAAATCAATAATCCCTAGTCAATTGAATTTTAAAAAATTGGGTGGGTGGGGAGAGGGGCAAAGAATTAGAGACGAAACATTGAGGCGGTGGAGGGGGACATGTGGCCCAGGAGCAATACAAAGGGACCAAAACTCGTGCACCTACCCGATAATGGAAACCAATGTGCTCGAGATCATTAAATTACAAAAAGGATACCTGGCCGGTTGTATTCATTACAATTTTTTGGGACCGAAACAAGTCTCATTGATAATTAAAAGAACATGTCTGTTTAGTAATTATCTCAAGTTACTATGGTACGCATATTCTTGGAGTGATGACAAAAAAGGTGACCGGAAAAAATCCACTGATAGTATTTACCATATATCCTGCTCCAATTGAGAAATGAATTGCGCAATTAACTTGTACCATATAGTGACGCTTAACACCAGGTGGCTAATGCCCAGAAACAATGCGCTGATTACCTAGAATAAATTTATAAGAATTTAATAATATCATAGTCTTGTTGGCTTAGTCGGCTAACAAGTCATTCTTTTGCCATAGGCAATCCTGGGTCTCACTTTTGATTCCTACACCATACACATATTTCATAAAATCAACGGAAATCTGCTTAGAAAATAAAAATTGTGTCATTGGAAAAGAAAAAATTCCGTTGTAAGTAATCAATATCGATTATCAATAATAAACAAGCAATATTGATAATCAATAATCAATAGCCAATAATCATCATTCAATAATCAATAATGGATAATCAAAAACCAATAATCATTATCGATAATCAATAATCGATATTCAATAATCAGTATCGATCATCAATAATAAATAAACAATAACCAATAATCAATAATCAATAATCGATAATCAATAGTCAATGACCAAAAATTAATTAACAAAAATCAATAATCGAGTTCCTTTCCAAGTTCAAGTTCCTTTTATTATCAATATCCATCCATTTATAAACAAAAATATCCCAAAGGGCTTAATGGCCCGTTACTTGGGAAAAAACAAACAACAAAACAAAATATAAATAACTATCAAGTACATTCAAACTTAAAATATATTTAAAGTCTACTCACCAGCCCCCGACCGAGTACAACCGGTCTCCGCACCACCTACTTAAAAAAAATTTAAGAAAAATAATAAAGAAAATATACATCGAGGATCCAACACTCACACCACCCAAATCTAAATAATTCAATTCAATCTAAATAATTAATTAAATAAGTTAAATCTAAATAAATAAACAATATAAATAACTGATGAATATTATAATTTAATTAATTTTTTTTAATTAAAATTTTTCAACCGTTTCTTGAAGGAGCCTATGGTACAGGACTGTTGAATCTCAACAGGAACGGAATTCCAGGCACGTCCGACAGCAACTATCAGACTAAAGTCCGAGGGAACTGCAGGGATGGATGGCACTAGCACATCATCCTGGTTCCTAGTTTCATAAGGACTGACATTTGTAACAATCTCAAGAAGCCCAGAAAAACTTGATGGAAGGTCTCCACGGAAATATTGAAATGCAATGAGAGAGAGGAGTAATGTATGAATATCTTTAATCTTCAGAAGTTCAACAGAAATATCGGTGGTAGACTGAAGGGCTATTGCTGATTTCAGTAGGAGATTATGCAAAGGTGTAAGCACAGATGGAAATGTAGACATCGACACTGACGAGCAGTAGTATAAGGGTAATAATAAGGGTAAATAAGAGAGAAGCACAATAGACGAAGGATAGAGAAAGGAAAGACTCGCTTCAGCTTCAGAACAATTCCAAGGCATCGAGAAATCTTTAATCTTATTGACTCAATATGCCGCTTGAAAGATAGATTTTCATCCAGAAGCACCCCAAGGAATTGAACAAACCGGTCAGTTGGGCGGAATATGGATCCCTTAGACGTTTGAGGCTCTGTCACTCCAGGGCAGCTTTTGCCTATGCGGGAGAATATAAGAAGAAACAATTTTCTTACCTTCAAAGCTAATAAATTTGCATCACACCAATGATATATGTTTTCTGTCATCAATTGTAGCTTGAGGATAAGGGATGATTCATCAGGTGCCGCAGCCCCCAGGGTGTTGTCGTCGGTGAAGGCAAAGAGTTCTTCGTGTTGACCAGGCGTATCCAAAGCTCTAACCAAAGCACCTCCTTTCTGGTACAAATGACAACAGAAATCAGATCGTGGGTTGCTAAATAGTCGATAGAGGTCGTTGACATTTATGAGGAAAAGGGACGGTCCAAGAACTGAGCCTTGTGGCACTATCTATTCAACTGGAACATGCTCATCAGAAGCTTCAACTGCAATGAATCAGTCAGTTAGGAATGAAGAAAACCAGGACAGAGCTTCTCCACGAACACCTTGATGCGACAACTCACCAATAAGTATCTCGTGTGTAAGGCTGTCAAAATCTTTCTTCACATCAAGGAATGTTGCCGCAGGGATAAGGCCGAAGTCTAAAGACTGTCGTACAAAATGAAGAAGCATATTACATGCGAGTTCTGTTGAGCACTTCTTCCGAAAACCAAACTAGTGCCGATGAAAAAACTTCTTCGCGTCCAGGAAACTCAGCAGATGCCTTAGCATAGCCTTTTCAGATATTTTTGAAAAAACAGACAAAAGAGACATAGGTCTATAATTCCCCGAGTCCTTCCGTTCACCTCCTTCAAATAGTGCTATCATTCGTGCCAACTTGAGACGCTGAGGGAATATTTCGAGCGTGAATCCATGGTTAACCAAGTTGCACAGTGGTGTAATAATTGAGGGAAGAATCTGTTTAATTAATTTGGCAGGAATTTGTTCGAATCCAGATGAAGAATTTTTTAATGACCAAATTATTATTATCAGTTCCTGCTCCGTAACCGACTCAAGAACCATCGACTTTGCACAGGAAGGACCGAGGAACTGCTTCCAAGATCTAGAACTTGAAGAAGGAACCATACCTAACGCCGTTGTTTTCCCATCCTCAGAAAAAAATGTAGTCATCTGATGTTGCACTTGGTCTTCATTCAAGAAAAGCTAATTCTGAACATTAACTGATTTAGGGAGCTTTCGAAGACTTGCCGATGGTTGCGTAACTTGCTTAATTATTCCTGAATAATTCCCTAATTCCTTAATAATAGGTAATCGGTAATCAATTGAAGTTAAAAGAGAAGGGTGAGGAGGGGGCAAAGGTTTGGAGGGGGGTCTGGGGCTCTGGAGGAAGACTTGCGGCTCAGGATCGGAATTTGAGGGCCTAAACCGATGCGTTAGCACCGGTATTGAAAAATCTATGTGTTCAGGACCATTACATTACAAAAATGATGCCTGACCGGTAGTAGTCATAACAACTTTAGGAGATCGAAACAACTTTCATTACTAATCAAAAGAATATTTCTGTCCAGCAAGTATCTCAAACAACCATTGCATGCATATTCTCGAAATGATAAGAAAGTAGGTTCCCAGAAACAAATCCACTGATAGTATTTACCATATATCCAACACTAATTAACAAATTGATTGCACAAGTAACTTGTTAAGAAGTAGTGACACTTAACATTAGTTGTCCAGCGTCCGAGAAACAATATATTGATTACCTAGAATGCATTTCTAAGAAAATAATATCATCAATGACTTATTGGCTCAGATGAATAATGTGTCGTTCTTTTACCGTAGGAAATAATTGTTCTTTTGTTCGATTCCTATATCACAAGTAAATTTCATACAATCAGTGGAAAACTGCTTGGAAGCGAAAATTGGTGTTGGCTCAGTTGTTATCTCAAGAAAACAGATGTGAGGGCTTTCACAGGACATTTTTCATTGTTTCACCGACACCAAAAATGTTTTTGGAATGCCAGATAACGCATAAATCTTGAAATTCTTGGAAACATACCAAGAAATTTTCGGAAACTGGGATATGGGCCCGATTGTATTCGTATATTGTTTCACCGACAACATGAATGATTACGCGATACTAGATAACGCATCAATCATGAAATTCTAGGAAACCGGGATGTATATTTATGGAACGATGCCATAAATATACTATAAAAAGGTCTTACCAGCTCCGATAGTATATCAGGGTACCTGTGCGCTTACACTTTTTAGTGCCATAATACTTGCGATCCCAGTACTTTAAACCCTTTTGGGTCGAAATTGGAGTCTTGTGGCAAAAATGGCCAATAGTGCCACTGCAATGTCTCATGATCTGTTTTGTTACTTAAAATGGCAGTAGATAATTGCAATATGCGTTTAAATCCGCCCTTTTTCAGCCTTCTACGACCACTTGTTGGCGACAATCCCACCTAAAATGAAAAAAAGGGAGGAAGAGACAAATCAGTACAACAAATGCCAAAAAAAAATATTTTCCTTCTTGCTCAAGTTGGGAGGACTGTATATCTTCTACATAGAGTTTTCTACTGTGATGACTCCAAATTTCTAATTTTCATTTTGAACCAAACGCAATTTTCCTGCGGTTTCAGGTTCTTTTTGTGAATTCCCATTAATCTACTTTCAAGATAAAGCTTTACTTTTAAAATGAATGTTACCCTTCCCGAATCCGCTTCAAATAGTTTTTTTTTTCTGATCATATATTACTTTTTTGCAAAATACGTTTTTAAACTTCTGGTTTCTAAGGGGTATATTTGTTCTTTACTAGCTCGTAGCTATTGGTGCAACCACAGGGTTGAGCCCTTCAGCCATGTAAATCCCCCTGTTTCCGAGGTTTCGTCATTTTTTGCATTATTTCCTGTATTTTCCATATAACTTGCCTATTTTTAGAGAAAATCCTGACTTAAAAAACAGTCAAGCTTTATAGAACATCAGTCGATTCGAATAATTATTCTTTTGATTTACTAGTGTCTAATTGTATGATGACGATGCTTCCAATTCTCAGAAGGAAGTGATTCGGTAATTGGACAACTTGAAATAAAAGCTGTTGATAGATTAATACTGTTTTCTGAGAAAACAAATTATGCTTTCTAGTATCTGTTAAATATGACAGATATATTGCCTTGCAAGCTTGATTCAAGACCTTTTTTTTGTTGGCCTTATTTTAATTTGGATTTTTTTTAAGTTGATTCAGGTTTACATTAAAACTTCCGAATTAAAACAAAGACAAAAAAGATTTTTTTTAAATATATGAGTTTTTTATGTGTTTGTTTTTGACCGACAAAAAATTTTCTTTTATTTATTCCCATTCTTTTGAACTATTGTTTTTGTATGTTTACACTCTTGATCTTCCCCCTTCCGTCTGGTCTTCAAAAAGTTCGTTTACCATATTTTACCAATGTTTCCTCCGGAATCTTTTTTACACTGATTGAAATTAAATAAAAAATATTTCTTTTTTAAACAAATTTGTGAGTAACAAAATGTCCAACAGTTCTCGGCAACGAACTGCAAGCAAGGAGCAACTCGGACAAATAGTAGCCGGAACTCTAAAAAACTGCGGTATAGATCTTAATACGGATTGTTTTTCCCATTGATAATTATATTTTGTATGCTCAAGAGCCGGTAAACCGGGCAATCTATTTATATGCACAGACAATGGGACTGCGAAGAATGTTCTATATCCACAAGTTTTACGCAGTTAAAAATTAGCACCTTGCATACGTGTTGCTTTAGGGGGGGGGGGGGTTAGGCTTTCGGCTTAGAGAGAAATTACCAAAAGAAAGTGTGTCAATGTATTACAAGAGCAAAGCGAAACCAGGCTTGCGGCTGAAAGAGAAAGTAAAAAAAGAATGCGTGTCGAGGAATTACCAGAGTATATCACAGGAATTACCAGATGTATATCCGAAAGCTTTATGCAGTTAAAAATTAGCACCCTGCACACGTGTTGCAGGGACACGTTGCAAATAAACAACTAGAAAATAAAGAATGAAAAGAAAACAAAAAAGAAGAAAAAAAAACTAAAAAAAATAAAAAAAAGGTAAACATCTAAAAAAACTAAAAAAGGTAAACATCTAAAAAAAAACTAAAAAGAAAAAAGAAAAATAAAAAAAAACTAAAAAGGACTAAAAAACTAAAAAAAATAAATACCTAAAAAACATAAAGAAAAAACTAGGGATTGCAAGAATTCAAAAGCCTTAAAAAAGAAAACCAAAACTTTGAAGCTTAGTAGATATCAGTGTTAGAGATTGGACTTGCTTTAATAAGCAAATATCTTTGAAAAAAATCCAGTATGAAAAGACAGCACACTGTCTGCGGCTAGAACACAAGGGGTAATGAGAATCCACATATAGAAGCCTACCATGTGCCATGCTGGGGCCTGGCGGCGAAGCTGCCGGGACCCAGGTAGTACATAATAAAATTGTTGATTTTTTTATGCCAATTCCAAATATATAAAATTCTTTAAGTTTAATGTTGCCCATCAACATTTGCGAACCTAAGAGAATTGGTGTAATTGTGAGAAAATGGGGAAAATGCCCAAAAGACCTAAGTAATCTTAATGAAAATTACTCTGTAAAATTCATCATGTCAAAGAACTCTGTTGCAGAGGTTTCAATCTCTTATTTGCCAAAATGTGCAATTTTGTATTTTTTCGAGAAGATTTATCACGGATACTTGCTTATTTTTTTATGTATATGGCGAGTACCAGCGTCCAAGCATTTTTTTTATGCTTACTTTTAAGCGTAGTTTTCATGAAAGTGTTTTAAATGAAACATATTTAGTCAGGTGCTAACTGCAAGGGTTTCATTTACGAACTATCTTTCATAAACATAGGGATTAAAAACTTATTCAACAAAAATGACTAAAGAGATTATTTGTCAATTACCTTTCATAACATAGGAATTGAAAAACTTTACAACTGTAAATGACTATGTAGATATAATGCCTACATATGACTGTGACTATATATGACTATATAGCCAGGTGGTGATTGCAAGGATTTTATTTAAAGATTGCATTTCAAAATAAATGAAATAAAAAAAAAATTATACGAATGAATATTGACTAAATTCAACCAAAGACAAATAAACCAGCCATTTTATTGTCGAATTATTATTTAGAAAAGTGGATGCTTTTCATTATAGTGCTCAGGAAGCATTTCAATAAATAAAAAAAGATCATTAAAGGCATACAAAGTGGAGACTCAGGGAGGGGGTTAAAATATTTTTTATATTTACTGTCCTTTTTTAATTTAATATCGGCTATTGCTTTCATTTGGAAAAAAAATTATTCCATTAGTTTAAATTATGTTTGCTGTAAATATAATTTTTAAGTGTTGTCCAAAGTATAAAGGATGACGAAGACCACATTGCCTTTCCATAATATAACTATAGAAGAGAGAATAATGAAGACTTTTTTTCCCAAGAGAGTAAACCAACAAAACCTATTTGAATATTTTGGCCCTATATCTAATGGCCGTTTCGAAATCAAGTGAAACTTAAATAATAATTCATCCCTAAATAGAGACTTGGGTGATTACACACTCAACCCTACGTACGCAAAATTAATTACAGAAAATAATCTAATTCAAAATAAAACACAAATAGGAACGAATAAAAACAATCCCAATCCCAAAAGAACTACAAGATTAGCTACAGAGAAGGCAAATGTCGCAATAAGAAATTATTCCAGTTTTTAATAAATACAGTTAGTTCAATGAATGAACTTTTTTAGCTTGTAAAATATTAGCTTTTATCACACAGTCTTGGCTGAACTTTCAAACAGTTCGTGGTAACGAACTGTAGTAAGGAACGACCCGGCTCAATAGTAAACGAAACTCTAAAAAACGGAATTTTGATGCTAAAAGATACATCAAAAGAATCGGATTTTCATGCTGATTTTAAATATATAAGTTTGATCAAATTTAGGCTTTGTCATCAAAAGCTACGAGCCTGAGAAAATTTGCCTTAGTTTTGAAAATAAGGGGAAACACCCCCTAAAAGTCATAGAAAGTCACACCATCGCATTCAGCATATCAGAGAACACTACAGCAAAAATTTCAAGTTCCTATCTACAAAAATGTGGAATTTCGTATTTTTTGCCAGACGACAGATCACGGGTGCGTGTTTATTTTTTATTTCATTTTTTCCCAGGGATCATCGTATCGACCAGGCGGTCTTAAAATGTTGCAAGAGGGCTCATTCTAACGGAAATGAAAAGTTCTAGTGCCCTTTTTAAGTGACCAAAAAATAGGAGGGCACCTAGGCCCCCTCCCACGCTCATTTTTTTCCCAAAGTCAACGGATCAAAGTTTTGAGATATCCATTTTGTTCCGCATAGTCAAAAACTATAAAAACTATGTCTTTGGGGATGACGTACCCCCCACAGTCCCTGGAGGAGAGGCTGCAAGTTACAAACTTTGACCAGTCTGTACATAAAATAATGGTTATTGGGAAGCGTACAGACGTCTTCAGGGGGATTTTTTTTTGGTTTGGGGGTGGGGTTGAGGAGAGGGGCTATGTGGGAGGATCTTTCCTTGGAGGAATATGTCATGGGGGAAGAGAAATTCAATGAAAAGGGCGCGGGATTTTCAAGCATTACTATAAAAAATTCAATGAAAAAATAAACATGAAAAAGGTTTTTAATTGAAATTAAGGAGTAGCATTAACACTTAAAAAGAACAGAGATTATTGCGCATATGAGGGGTTCTAAGAATACTTTAGCATAAAGAGCGAGGCATTTAGGAGAAAATAAATATCTCGCTCTTTATGCTAAAGTATTTTTAGAAATTTAAACTATTTATTCTACGGCCTTTCTGATTCAGGGGTTATTCTTAAAGAATTGGGACAAAACTTAAGATTTATTGTAAAGAGCGAGGTATTAACGAGGGGACAAACCCCCTCATATACATAATAAAAATACAAGAATATAAAAGTTTGTTACGTAAGTTGATTCTTAAGTTACGTATAATTCTACTAATAAAAACGTTCGTTAAAAATTATAAGTTCTAGTTGCCTTTTCAAGTAACCGAAAATTGGAGTGCAACTAGGCCTCCTTCCCCACCCCTTATTTCTCAAAATCGCCTGATCACAGCTAAGAGAAAGCCATTTAGCCAAAAAAGAATTAATATGCAAGTTTCTTTTTAATAATTTATGTGCGGAGAGCAAAAATCAAACATGCATTAATTCAAAAACGTTCAGAAATTAAATTTAAAAAAAACTAGTTTTTTAACTGAAAGTAAGGAGCGACATTAAAACTTAAAACGAACAGAAATTACTCCGTATATGAAGTAGGTTGTCCCTTCCACAATCCCTGTTTGATTGAAAGTTTGACTCTTAGCCACAACTCTGCTTTTTAAAACAATTAAAAGTTTTTGCGTAAAGAGCGAGGGATTGCGGAGGGGACAACCTATTTCATATACGGAGAAATTTCTGTTCGTTTCAAGTTTTAATGTCGCTCTTTACTTTCATTGAAAAAAAAACTAGTTTTTTTTTATTTAATTCGTTAAGAAGTAATGATGCCAAGGATATTTTAGAAAAAAGAATGGATTTTAACCGAAAACTTTTATTGTAAGTGTTTTATAGTTTATCATTTTCTTTGATAAAGACGGCCCTTAGATATAGAGCCGAAATATTCAAATAGGTTTTGTTGGTTCACTGTCTTGGGAAAAAAAATCCTCATTATTCTCTCTTCTGTAGTTGAAAAACGTAAAGGGTACTGTTGTCCCCTCATTCTCCCTCTTTTTACGTTAAATATTAGCTTTTTATAACACTGCTGCAAGAATGAATAGGTATCGGATCATGGCTGGTTATATCCAGGGCCGTCACTTATGGGGGGACGCCCCCCTAATATTTTGGGTCACTCAGTAAAAAAAAAGTCGCTAAAATCGTAGCACTTTCCGCCGCGATTTTTCCGAAGCCGCTAAAATTCTTTGTTCGGTTTAATATAAATCATGAAAATACTGTAAAGTCATCTACGAAATTTTGAACTTGGTCGGTAAATGCAGCGTTTTAACAACTCCTGTCGTGATTTTCCAGATGGTGCCACAATTTTTCATTTAGTTAAATAAACATCATCACAATAGTGATATGATATGTACCGAGTTCTAAACCTAGGTTAGTAAATGTTACGGTTTTACCGACTCGTGCCGGGATTTTACGTACTGTATTCGAAACGGACATTATGCTAATTATTGACGAAAAACAGTTGGTAAAAATGACCAGCCATTTGGTAAAATCTTTTACTCCCCTCCAAAAATTTTGGCTAGTAACGACACTGGTTGTATCTGGGCTGGTCGTATGATCCAGACTTTTGTTTTTCATTCAATTATCTGTTTTCACTGTCTGATAAATGGACTTACCCCCATTTGAACGTTTTTTGGTTTGTCATAGAAAGGCAGTAAAGTCTTGGAGAAAAAAAGAGAGAAAACTACCTAGGTATTACGTCGAAAACATGGTAGACGAGTCTAGTTATGTAAATAAGTCTAGAAAATAAAGCTGTAATTCATTTTCTAATATTAAACTACGTCAATCCTCATTCCAATTTTCTTCGCTGCAGCCTAACTCATTATTTTGTAACATTTTGGATGAAATACGACGCCTTTACTTTCCAAAAAATTTGCCACATTTGCAAAATTTGCCAAAAAATGTCCAAGTTTATAAATCATGTCACCCAAGTTAAGTATCGCACTTGGTAGTAATAAACTATTGTTAAAGTACTTCCATTTAAAGAAAAATTTGTTACTTTAAGCTCTTCTAGGATGGCTAATATCGCTTTACCCGTCAAAATCTTCATTTCATATTCAAATTTCTTTCTACTGATACGATGTAAACAAATTGCAGTTGAAGTACCATCGCCATTATGTACACATATTCCATGCTGAGAACTAAGGAATCTTTAAACTGTGAGCTCATATCTTGCTCACGTAATACCCTGACATTTATCAAAGAAAATAAGAGTAATAATTTATATAGATGATTTGCAGGTGAAAATACATTCAGGAGGCCATATTTCACCTACGTTAGTTTAGTATTCCATTTCATTTAATATGACTTGCCTTGCCATTTTGGAACGTTTTAATAATTCATGTTAACTTCCTCAGTCGCCGTCCCATGAAGTATAACCTGAATTATTTTATAGAGTCAACTTAAAAAATTAACCCTCATTTAAACAGATGCATTGTCTCGATCTTGTTTGCATGAGGTTTCAGTTAATTAATGCAAAAGTCTTTGAATAAATCACTCTTTATTAATTGAATATGCTATGTATGTATTTAGTTAATCTTGAATATAGTCGCACTACAACATAAATAAGCAGTGGCGAATATTCTTTTGGAAAATGACACATACTTTCTAGGATCGGTTTTGATCTGATTCCCAAAGATACCTTCTGTATTTGCTGTCAATTATGCAAGTTTTCTTCATTTTTATTTTTTTTTTAAGGACAGCAATTCCTTGAGAGCAAAAAAGAAAACTTAGCATTCATGTCGTGGACATCTACCAGATATCCTTGAAAAGCCAGCGGAAAAGTAAGCCCATAAATTACCTCCACTTCTAAGGCTGGCAGTGGAAGGGATAGTAATTACCAACACTGTAAGTTACATCAAATCCAAACTTTTTAGCTGAAGATAAGCAGATATCAAACAGTTCGTGTGAACGAACTGTGACTAAGGATTGACCAGGGCTAATAGTATCCCAAACTCTAAAAAAAAGTTTTGGTAACAATACACATGTAATTTTTTTTTGAGTGATTTGAAGTACATAAAATTCATCTAATTGAAGTAAAATATCAAAAGTTACGAATTTGAGGAAATTTGCAAGACTTTGAAAAAGGGAGAAATATTCCAAATGGAATATAGTGATCTTAATAAAAATCCCTCCATCAAATTCATCACATCAGAGAACTGTGTCACTGGGATTTCAAGCACTCATCTACAAAACTGTGGAATTTCTTTCTTTTTTTTTGTCAAGAAGTAAGATCTTGGATGTGTTTTTCTATTTCTTTTATTTATTTTTTTTTACCCAAAGGGATCAAAATTGCAATCAACTGAAAATTCTGAATCGATTCAGATTATTGAAAAACTGTGCGTTAAGCTTCCCAGTTTCAGAGCCTAAAATTCTGCAAGGTGGTGTTTTCGTTCAAGCTGCCCATACATAATAAACAGTTTATACTAACACTTACAGAAAACTTCATCCAAGCAATTTGATTCACCTGATATTTGATAAAATTTTGGATTGCAATGTACGATCTCGCATGAGCTATCAAGAAAGAGGACCTGTGGGTTATTTCGTGGGCGGTGCGGGAGGGGGTGGGACTGATGATTTCAAAAGAACCTTTGTACCCGCAAATTTTCAACTCTCTGTGAGCATTCAGGTGAACATAGACGAGGGTCTAGGGATAGGAGATGTAAATTAGGCAATCTCTTCCCCCTTCATTTGGTTAAGCCTTTCTCCCTTCATTTGGTTAAGCCTGGAAATAGGTGCTCTGTGGAAACAATTCCCCCTTTTACTCTAGAAATATGATTTCTTTATATCATAAAAGATCATATCCATAGATTTTATTAAATAAAGAAAAAAAAAGTTTTTTTCAACTGAAAGTAAGAGGTAACATTAAAACTTAAAACGAACAGAAGTTATTACGTATATGAGGGAGATTGCCCCCTCCTCAGTGCCTCGCTATTCACACTATAGTTTTTTAGCACTTTTTAAACAGCGTTTTATTGTTCTAAATAAACAATTCTTGTATTTCAGAAGTCGTTCTTAAAGAGTTTGGACAAAATTTGAACTTTAGCGTTATGAGCGTGGCGTTGAGTTGAGGGCAACTATTGGTTTTTATATATTAGTTTCTAACCAATAGAAACTATTGGTTTTTCATTTAGTTTCAATCGATTTTTAAATAATGCCAGGAAAACCAGCTCACATACACTGAAAAATTCAACATCCCTACGGAAAGATCCACTAAGCAATTCGATCTCGGTGAAAGCATATCCTGCACAATTACCCTTAACATCTCCAAACGTAAAATTGAGTAAGACAGATAAAAAAAAAGTTTCGTATAGCAATCCTGGCATATTCCTGTGGTGTAGCATTTCCCCTTAAAAGTTCATCCCCCCCCGAAGAAACGTCTGTCCCCATGGATAATTTCTGTAAGCCCTCTCCAACGATAAATGAAAGTTTAAGTAGGGAAAAAATCCTTTTAATAGACAGTGATAAATTTCACAAAAATACTAGATATTTCGATCACATATGCAATGACTGTCATCAGTAGTTATGTTATCAGGAGTAGAACTACTGATGACGGTCACTGCATATGTGACCGAAATATCTAGTATTTTTTGTGAAATCTATCACTGTCTATTGAAAGGATTTCATCCCTATTTGAACTTTTATTTATCGTCAAGGAAAGGCAGTGTGGTCTTCGAAATTATCTAAGCCCTCTCCTGATATTTTAGAACCATTGAGTCAATACGATCAGCCCTGGAAAAAAATGACAAACAAATAAAAACGCATCCGTGATCTTTCTTCTGGTAAAAAAAAAAAAAATAGAAAATTCAACATTTTTGCATATAAGAGCTTCAAAACTCTACAGTAGGATTCTCTGATACGTTGAATTTGATGGTGCTACTTTCACTGAGATTTTTTTATTTTTAGAGGTTGTTAACCCATTTTTCGGTGAATAGTCTGTGAAGGGTAACACTAGGCTAAATGAATCTTTTACATTTGGAATCAGCATAATAAACCGATTCGTTTGATACATTATTGGTATCAAAATTACATTTTTTAGAGTTTCAGTTACTATTGAGCTGTGTCACGTTACTAAAAACTAATGCAAGCTGTTACAAGAGAACTGATAAAACAAGAACTTTAAAAAAAATGTTTTGTCGACTGAAAGTCGAAGCAACATTAAAACTTAAAATTAACGGAAATTATTCCATATCTGAGAATTTTTTCATGAAAACCTTTCCTCCCCGCCAAAAAATATTTCCTTGGAGCCCCCCTTCTTCCCAAAAAAAATCGGTTTGTTACCCCAAAAAAATGTATTTGTGAACAACGAGAAAATTGCGTAGCTTATAGCCCTTTCTTTAGTGACTATGGAGGGTCAGGTTATCACCAAAAACACAGTTATTGGACGTTTCAATTATGCTTAATCAAATGACTATCTTAAAATTTTTATCAGATGACTTTAGAGAAAAATAGGTGTGTGGGGTAGTGGCTTCCCTCCAATCTTTTTGGTCACTTAAAATGGTGCTAGAAAATTATATTCCTTCAAATGAGCTCTCTTTCGATCTTCTTGGACCATCATTTCAATAGACCATTATCGATATTCTAGGACAATCGGTTCAACCATCGGCCATCTTTCGGGAAAAAAAAAAAAAAAAAAACAGGTAGACTGTTATGTGTCATATTTCTTCTGGCAAAAAATAGAAAATTCTATATTTTTACAGATAGGAGCTTGAAACCCCTACTGCTGGTTTCCATGATATACTAAATTTGATGTTGTGATTTTTCTTTTCTTTTTAGGGTTGCTTCCCACCTATTTCAAAAATCAGACAAATTTCATTAGGCTCGTAGATTTTGATGGACAGCATTGAACTTAATGAATTTTGCACCCTTAGAATCAAGATAAAAATTCAATTTTTTCGATTTATCTTTTCTTATCAAAATTCTGTTTTTCAGAGTTTCGTCTACCATTGGGCCGAGTCGCTCCTTACTTACAGTTTGTTACCATAAACGAGTTCGTGATTGGTTTTAGTATTTATTTGTTCTTAAATATTAAACGATAATGCGGCAACAGACTAAATATAAACAACAACATGTGCTTACAAGAACCAGAAAACTAGCTCAATTCTCGAAAAAAAGGTAAACATTTTCGAAATTATGTTCATTTTTCGCGAATTGAGATCAATTTCAAATTCATCCTGGCTATTTTTCTGCCATTTTATTGTTTTTTGAAGTGAATCTGATCAGTTTAATCACTTGTTAGGACATAAAATAAATTAAAGGTAGAGAAAAAACAATTAGTAATTGAAAAATGACGTTCAAAAAATAAAAGTAAGGAGCGACAACAAAGCTTTAAATAAACAGAAATTATTCGGTATATGAGAGAGCTGTCTTCAACTAAACTAACAATTTTTAAAGTAAAGATTTATAGTAGTTTAAAAATGCTTTTTTTAACTCTATGGCTCGTTTGGTAGAGCAGTGGTTTTTTAAATATATTTTTTTTTCTGGCAGTAAGGACGAACTGTGATCCATACTTTTGATCCACAGATCAATTTCAGAGGAAGGGGGATAAAGACATAATAAGTCTAGTTTTACTTATTTAAAGTTGGCTATCACAGGTTCTAAAAATCTGGCTGCTCAAACTCCATTTCCTACAAAAATAACGAACAAACAAAAAATAAACATCAACAATAGCTAAAACAAGAACAATTTCATAAAGAGAAGCAGTGGCCTAAAAATACAGTTCTCCTCTCCCCTCTACCACCTTGAGGATGAAAAGTTGGGTAATTTGTTAGTTTTTCACCGCATTTCTTCTTTTTTTGGTGCTGGGAACAGGCTTCATCAATAAAACATCAACAATAGCTAAAACAAGAACAATTTCATAAAGAGAAGCAGTGGCCTAAAAATAAAGTTTTCTCTCCCCCTCCCCCACCTTGAGGATGAAAAGTGGGATAATTTGTTAGTTTTTCACCCGCATTTCTTCTTTTTTTTGGTGCTGGGAACAGGCTTCATCAATAAAACATCAACAATAGCTAAAACAAGAACACTTTCATAAAGAGAAGCAGTGGCCTAAAAATACACTTCTCCTCTCCCCCTCCCCCACCTTGAGAATGAAAAGCGGAGTAATTTGTTAGTTTTTCACTGCATTTCTTCTTTTTTTGGTGCTGGGAACAGGCTGTAATAAGTCTAAAATGAGTGCATTATTTTTGCCTCAGTGGCTCTATATTAAACAATTATTTATTCTTAGGTTAATCAACTTCTCGTTATTAATCTATATTTGAGAAAACAAATTATTCAGAATCCGTTAAATAAAACAAATTCGACTAACATTGTGTATATTAAAGCTATTTCTACATGATAGATGAAGCTAAATCACCTTTCTCGGTAAACGTTTTAGAAACAGCTCTGTAAAAAACTACCTCTTACTGCCTTTCCAGCTGGAAAATTGCAATTGATGTAAATTCTTGAAAATCAGTACAGGTTTATCAATTGAATTCTTGTAGTCAGAATCTACTTAAATTCTTAATATGGGTCCAATCTCGTTACATCCAAAATAAAGTCTATTCAATATTTACAGACAGTATTTTACTTATGATTATTGGTTGATTACCAAGTTTTTGTAAAGTGATGTCATGCCATAATATCAACCACACAAATCGCATAACAATTTTGGGGGGTCTCGTATTGACTTCGTTACTTCTTGTTATACTTGTAAATTCATAACAAATCATTGGGTAAGGGTATGATTGTGCTAATCAAAACAGCAATAGATTTTGTTGTTTATGAGGCCCAATCAGAATTTGAGGTTTGATCTAGAAAAAACACAGAATTTGAGGTTATGAGGTTGGATCAGAATTTGAGCATCGAGCAGGTCGACATGAAAAGTATGGTTCTTTTTGTCAATTATTTTTGGGTAAATATTAATGCAGCAATAAATATATATTACGGATGCTACGATTAAGACATAGTAAAGAACGAAGTTCATCGAAATACAGAACGAAGTACAAAATGAAAATTCAAAAACACTTTTAAAAAAAGTCAAATGAGTAAAAATTGCCATTTGAAGCTGATCCAAGAGTGGTAAATATCATTTTGATATGGGAGAAGTTTACTGCGGAAACATAATTATGGGAATTTCGAAAGATAACATGAAAACTAAGGGCTTATCCAGGATTTTTGTTCAGGGGGGGGGGGTAAAACTTTGAATTGCTTCAAAAGTTTGTTTATATAAATTTTTTTTATGTTTTACGAAAAAATTTTGGGGGGAGGAGCCTATAGCCCCCCACCTTGAACAACATCAAAATCAGTTTTTACATGGCTGGCACTGCTGTGTTTTCTTTTTTCTTTTTTTTCCTTTCTTCACCACTGGCAGGGCACTGGAACATCATTGAGAGTTGTCAAGGGTTAATTTGAAATTTAATAATAAAAAAGTCAATGATCGAAATTTCCAGTTAGTCCTATGGGAGTGTTTTTGCGATTGTTGCCTTTCCCGTATACAAGGAAAGAATTACTTTATGAAAATTCGGACAAAGCAGTGCACAGTCTACACACTTAATATAATTTATGCATGCGGAAATTTATGGGCCAGGAGTTAACTGCCCTTATATTAAGATAGTAACTTCCAAGGTGTTCTGGAGGAACCAGTACAGGATGCCACCCCCTTCCCCAATCTCTATTGTAAAAAAATAACTATCGTAAAAGACAATATGTAAAAAACTGGAATGCAAGTAATAACAATAAGATTAGAAACTCAAAATTTGAAAGTATATGTGTAAAATCAACTTTTCGTTTTCTGTGTGTGTATACTGAAAAACATCTAACCTAATTAAGATAGCAACGTCAAATTTCGGCAGAATAGTCCCTGGCAATCGGCACACGGCAGGCTGGTATATTTGTCATTTTCGATTAAGGTTTCATCATAATTGGTGCGTTATTCTTTAGTTTTCGGTCATTGGGATTTCAAACAAGCAATTTGAATTAAATTAAGAAATTCTGGCGTTAATTCAATTCCTCCTTCCTGTTTACCTTTCATTGTGTCAGAACTTTTATAAGATTTTTATTCTCCTTGAAGACAATTAAGAATCAGATCATCAATTTTGCTTAATCCTTTTTTGACCGAAACCAAAATGACGTATTTCTTCATTCAATTGTAAGGTCGATTACCTTGCAAATGCTTCTTACTCGTCTGATTATGCATTTTGCCACAAATCCTCAAACCGCAGATTTTGCTGTGATTCTCACCGTCACTTTTCTTCAAACCAAAGATTTCGTTATGTGTCAATTTCGTTTGCAATTCACTGTGATGCTCGTTATTGTAGTCTTTTAGGGTAAATTTTGGAATGCATTATTTTTGTCGGTGATTCGTTGTAATTTTTACTATTGCTTCTCTTCTAACCACAGACTTCACTTTGTGTCATTTTTGTTTGCAATTTGATGTGATTGACGCTTCTAACCTTAGATTCCCTGTGAATTACTTTCATTTGTGATTCATTTTGATCCTCTTAAAATAACGCGTTCCTTTATTCCATTGTATTTTTATTACTTTGAAAATGTGTCTTATCGATTGATCATGTTCATTGTCGCAGGTGTTTTAACCAAAAATTTAGTTGTGAATAATTTTCGTTTGCGATTTGTTCTGACTCCTCCTGTTACTTGTCTTCTAGCTGCATATTTCGTTCTGCATGATTACGTTTGCGATTTGTTGAGAAGCTTGTTGTCGCAGTCCTTAAGGACAAATTCAGATGTGCATTATTATGGCACTTGATATTTACCAAGTGACATTTAGCGATCGCAATTCCGTCGGTCTATCTGTCTGTTTGTATGTCGGTCCCGGTTTTCCTAGTTCAGGCACTTCCAGATAAGCTAGGACGATGAAAATTGATAGGCATATCAGGGACCAGACCAGATTAAATAAGAAATAGTCTCTTTTCCGATTCGACCATCTGGGGGTGGGGGAGTAAGGGAACGAGATAGTTGAGAAGAATTTTATTTGCTGATAAGGCAAATGATTGTTCTTCTTAAGTTTGGCTTGCTGGTCTAGGAATATGACTATCGCTCAGGGTGCGAGTCAGGTTTGAATACTGGATCACCTCAATTTTTACATGAAGAAGATCCGAAACTAGATACTTGATCAATATAGGGATCGCTGAAAGTTGGCAGGCATATCAGGGACTGGACCAGATTAAATTAGAAAGAGTCACTTCCTTGATTCGATGGTCTGGGGAAGGGGAGTGAAAGGACCGTTGATTCGGAAAAACTAAAAAAGTGAGCCGTTTTTAACTTACGAACATGTTATCGGATCTTAATGAAATTTGATTAGAAGCACCTCGTGTCTCAGAGCTCTTATTTAAAATCCTAACCGGATCTGGTGATATCGGGGGGAGTTGGAGGGGGAAACAGAAAATCTTAGAAAATGCTTAGAGTGGGGAGATCGGGATGAAACATGGTAGGACAAACGTTACAATACCAAATAAGTAGCGACTAAAGGAACACTGTATTTGCAAGTTTGTCTTTGTAATAGTTGTCAATAAACAAAGAACAGCAAAATTGATAACTCTAGTACTGAGTCAAATTTTAGGTTCCAACCTCGTCACAAGTGCCATATGAGCTTTTGGCTCTTGTTTTTGCTTGTGGTTCCTCGCTGATGCTTCTCTTCTAACCGCAGATTTCGTTGTGTATTATTTTTGTTTCCGATTTGATTTGATTCTTGCTGTTTTGTCCTATAGCCGTAGATTTTGTTTTGTATCATTTTCATTTATATTGCGTTGTGATCCTCGTTGTCGCATATATTCTTATCGCTAATTTCCTTGCGCTTCATTTTGCTCATCATTACATTTTCCCTTGGCCTTTTACTTTAGCTCTTCGGATGCATTAATCATCTTGCATAATATAATCACAGACTCTTGTATAATTTCATCTTGTATAAAGTATAATGACGTCATAGATACCATAAACGCTTCTTTTTCACCTTTTTCAGAGTAACCCTTTTGCTTTAATTATGTTGTTATATAATCCGGTAACGACCAGGCAAGTTCCATTGCATATATCCTATGTAGTGTCCAAATCATGCATTAGCGAAATTGTCCTGTTATTTTTTATTCTTAAGTCATAGGGTGGCGGATCTACAATTTCAGTTGAATTAGGTAGTTCTGGCGTGATTATAATTCAAACTATTGCCATTTCTGGCCTTTATGACGCTAAAACATTCTTTTATACCATTGTAATTTGTATTTTCTTGTAACCACAGCTTTTGTTTTGCGACATTTTCATTTTCAATTCAATATTATTCCCGTTCCTCTTTATTCTTTACAGAAGCTATAATATCACACTCCTTCATTCCACCGTAATCTTGTTTTGCCTTCTAATCGCAGATTTCACTCATTATTCTGATTAATCTATATGGTGAAAGTTTACGGCAAAGACATATTTCTTGGTATTTTTGAAAAATAGCGTGAGATACAACCAATATTGTTTCAAATCGAAGCATAAACTTTGCCACTGGAAGCATCATAGCAAAAATCCCACTAAAAATAGTTACAGTCTCCCATTGTGAGCAACAATGACCGCACTAAATAGGCTGGATATCCTTATGATTGTATTATCTAGTCTTACTTATTTTAAATCTTGAAAAAAGGGGGCTCAATTTTTCATCAAGACTTGGTGATCATAATTCCAAAAAAGGTGGGTTACCTGTTGCTTTTGTATTTGAGTTTTTTTTTTTTCTTTTTTTTAACCAGGTTTTTCGATACCTTTCTGTATGTAGATTAGGTACTTTATTCTGAAACATTAAACAAAACAGCTTTTGGGGAATGGTTGGCTACCCTATGTAGGTTTGTTTTGAAAGAGATCGTTTACCCTACTTCATTGTCACAAAGTTAGTATGTCTATGAAATGTCACGCTTTCATTCTATTTGATACCTGCACAAAATAGAAAGAACTTGAAAAGAAAAGTAGGAAAAAATATGTTTATTTACCTAGCATGTACATTTAAGTGTTTATCGAAGTTTTTAGCACACAAATAGCCAAACTTATAGTCAAAATTAATATCAAACAGAACGGGGTAACAGACTGTACGTAAGGTACGACTTGGCCCAATAGTCAGCTAACCGAAACTCCAAAAAATATAATTTTGATAACAATAGATAAATAAAAAAATTAGCTTTTTATGGCCATTCCAAATATATAAGATTCATTAAGTTTAATGTTACTCATCAAAAAGCCTGATAAAATTTGCCTGATTTTTAAAAAAGGAGGAAATACCCCAAAAAGTCAAGGACTTTTAATGAAAATTGCAGCACCTGATTCAGTGTATCAGACAATTGTGCTGTAGATTTTTCAAGCTCCCATTTATAAAAAATGTGAAATTTTGCACTTTTTGCAAGAAGAAAGATCACGAATACGTATTTATTTGTTTTATCTTTTTGTTATTTTTTCCAGGCCCTAGGAGATGGTATCATACCATAGGCCTTAAAAGATCGGGAAAGGGCTCATTCAAAGGGAATTCAAAATTTCAAGTGCCTTCGTTATGACCAAAAACATTGGAGGGCAACTAGCCCCTCTCGCACGTCCATTTTCCTTTAAAGTCACATTTGGGTCAGCCATTTTGTTTGGCATAGTTAAAAAGTCCAATAACTATACCTTTAGAAATGATATGGTCCCCTGCAGCCCCTAGGAAAAAGGCTGTAAGTTATGAAATTCACCCATTGTCTGCATATATTATTTGTTATTGGGAAGTATGATGACATTTATGAGGGGGAAGTGATTTCACAGGGGGAGAGAATTTTCTCCGCGAAGAGAATTTTCCGGGATTGAACTTTCTAGGAAAAATTTTACAGAGAGGATTTTGTTAGAATTCGTCTACGAACTTCTTTTTATTTGCCTTGCTTTTTCTATGGTGGCTCAATTTTAAATGTGGAGATATTCTGGGAGAATTCTCTGGGGAAAATTTTCAGCAGGTCTGGAATCGTCTGGGGGATTTATCTATAGGTGGATTTTCTAAGGGACAAATTCTCCTTGGGGGAATTTCGCTCAAGAAAAATTCTCTAAGGTGGAATATTTCCACAGGAGAAACTTCCCATTAAAGGGAGAGGGGATTTACTGTAAAATTTTCCATGGAGGGGGATTTCCGGCATGATTTTAAAAAGGATCAGAAATGAAATAAAATCAAGTCTTTTTTTCCAGTGGAATTAGGCCTATGCTAAAGAGAATTTTTCAGGAGCAATCGTCCGCAAGAAATTTCCTGAGATAAATGTTTAGCAAGAATAGAATTATCCGAAGAAATTTCCTCGGGGGTAAGATTTTACACGGGGGAACTCTCTATTAAGGAATTCTTGTGGGGGGATTTTCCACAGAATGGGGGACGGATTTTCCGTCACCATTTCAAAAAAAAATAGAAATTAAATAAAAACGAACCTTTTTTCAACCGAAAGTAAGGACCAGCATTGAAACTTGAAACAAACAGAAAACATTCCTTGTATGAGGGTGTTTTCCCCCTCGTCAATGCCCTGAAGCACAAGGGCGGTTTAGTTAGAATCAGAAACTTTAATAAAAGTACAAGTAACTTTAGACTGAAGGGTGAGGGATTAAAGAAGGGGAAATATTCCTCAAACAAAGAATAATTTCATATTTGTTTCAACTTTTAGTATTACTCCCTACTTTCAGTTGGACGAAAAGTGATTTTTCTTTATTTAAAAACTAGGAAAAGGCATGCTTTCAATCCATGTGATACCCAAACCCCATTAAAAACTATAAAGTAAAAGAAGAGAAAAGTGAGAAAAAGTATGTGTATTTACAAAATATTTAAAAACACCTATGTATTCTAGGCCGTTAAAAGCAAAAGTCGTTCGAGCCGTCCTAGCCAAGTGGTTAGCACTCTTGACTTGAAACACTGAAGTCAGGGATTTGAGTCCTGGTGTTGCTGCTTATTTGGCTTGGAACGTTGGCCAACGGTGTTACCCTGTAAGCTCAGCCAGTGTCGACCAAGCTCGAAATGGGTACCTGGAGATATATGGGAAAAAATACGGGAAGTGTTGGCTGATTTTCCCCCAACCACGCATTCTCCCCCAACCCTACCGAAGGCATCAAATCAGGAGATCGGTACCTGTGCAACGCAGACCATTGGTCATCATACAAAAAAGTTTAAAAGTAAAAAAGTAAAGTTAATAGCAAAGAAATGGCTAATCTTGTTTTCAAAATTCGTATATCTATGAAAAACCAAGCTCTCATTTTATGTGAAAACTAATATATCATTAAAAACTATAAAGAACTTGAAGAAAAAGGTTTGGTTATTTATTCTCCAACCCCCCCCCCCAAAAAAAAAATCAGAATTATGTGGGATAGTTGGTACCAATTTTGGACGTTGGTACAGTTTCTAAAATCCTCAACGAGAAGAGAAAAAAAGAAATACGAAAGTAAAAATTTAGCCAAATTAAAGGTAGTACTAAACTGAGCATCTGTGTCAAGTATCAAGATATTAGTACAGAATAATTTATATATATATATATATATATATATATATATATATATATATATATATATATATATATATATATATATATATATATATATATATATATATATATATATACATATATATATATATATACATATATATATATATATATATATATATATATATATATATATATATATATATATATATATATATATATATATATATCTAAAGCTCAACAATTTATAATAAACCTCAAATTTAAGTATCTGTTTTAAGGTTTTCGAATTACTTTAATCTATTGTCAAAATATTTCGAAATATTTATGCAATTCCCAGTTTTTACATTTTTAGTTTCAGATTTCTTTTTCTTCTTTATTTTTCAGAAGTCATATGCAAACCTTCAACACAAAAATACATACAACTTATTTTTATATAGATAGATAGATTGATAGATATATATATATATATATATATATATATATATATATATATATATATATATATATATATATATATATATATATATATATATATATATATATATATATATATATATATATATATATATATATATATATATATATATATATATATATATATATATATATATATATATATATATATATATATATATATATATATATATATATATATATATATATATATATATATATATATATATATATATATATATATATATATATATATATATATATATATATATATATATGTTTTTAACTACGTAAACTTGCGAATATACAACATTCTTCGCTGTCCCATTGTCTGTGCATATAAATAGATTTTCAGGTTTACCAACATATAATTGTCCATGGGAAAAACAACCCGTATTCAGATCTATACCTCATGATTCTAGTGATTGCCCTTGAGCTTTGTTTTTGGTGATTGCTAATCGAACATTCTCTGTGTCCTCGTCGTCATTTATATATCCCCCTGTGCCCCCCGGCATCCCCGTTGTATTTGTGTCCCTGTGTCCCGGTTATTTATATTCCCTGTATCCCGGTCGTCATTTGTGTCCCGGTGTCCCAGTCTGTAATTTCTCTTTGAGTGTCCCGGTCGTCATTTATATTCCCTCTGTCCCGATGTCCCGGTCGTCATTTGAGTCCCGGTGTCCCGGTCTGTATATACATTCGTTTTTGAATCGGTGTATGATGAAATAAATTTTTTTTTCTTTGTTTTAGTTTTTTTTTACCTTTTTTTTGGCTTTTTTAGTTTTTTTCTTTTTTAGTTTTTTTTGTAGTTTTTACCTTTTTTTAGTTTTTCTTATTTTTATTTTTTTTTTTTTTTTTTTCTTTTTCTCCTTTGTTTTTCAGTTTTTCTCCTTTTTTCTTTTTTTTCTTTTATAGTTTTGGAATCTTGAAGACATTTCTGTACAATGGGAAACTCCGATTAAAAAAAAGAACTGGCAATACACAACTAAAAGAAACACAACATAAAAACAAAGAGAAAAACTAATTGGCTACTAATCATTATTAATTAATCACCATTTTGTCTAATAAGAAAAAAGATGTTGTTTGGTTTCAAATAATTCAATATAGGCACGCTCTCTGTCAAAACAGAACAAAGGGGTGTAATATTTTTTAACAAACATAAATAACAAAAAACCCATCTACATGCTGTGTAACGATCCAGCAAGCAATGCGGGCCCAAACCAATCAACCCAATTCATTACATTGGTCATTTTTATAAGTTATTTATGAATTTCAGATCCGTAAATCGAACGCATGTGCTGATAGCTTATAAGGCGTCAATTTGAATTATGTTCGTTTAAAGTTAATACCAATTCAAAACAGGAACACTGAATCGTTTCATTTCAATCTGATGCCTTACATATTTCGTCTTATTGATGGGCCATAAAAACGCACACGGAAAAATGTAATTTTCAGATCACATCCATAGTTACGATTGCTTCAGGAGACATACATTTATCACTGCTATTTGCTGACTTTCAGAATTCTCTTATATTCTCTCCATTCCAATGCTGGATGAAATAGTACATTGCTTGTGTCATGAACCAGCTCAATGACTATTATGCTGTTCATAGTTAATATATTTACACAATATTTAGAGAGGATGATACGATAGTGTTTTCATCATAATAATTTGTAATGAAATTTTTCATGATCGGGAATTACAGATAATGCGATAATAATCATTGTCCATAGCCTTCCCGAGAAATATTTTTCAATGATTACTTTTATTGAGTTTTTATTAGTATCATACATGCCCACATAAAGGTTGGGTAGGATGTGACCTTACCTAGTAACGGCCAAAAGTACCCCTCCCAATATCGTTTAAAAGTCAGTGTTTGGAGGACTAGAACACCCAGGATTATTTCGCAGGTCTATCTATATCTTCTATATATATATATATATATATATATATATATATATATATATATATATATATATATATATATATATATATATATATATATATATATATATATATATATACTAGCGGTTGGGGTGGCGCTTCGCGCCACCCCAACACCTAGTTGGTGGGGGCGCTTCGCGCCCCCCCCCCAAGCCCCCCCGCGCGCGTAAGTCGTTACGCGCCATATTAGTTACGCGCCATTGTAGTTGTGTCCCTATGTCCCACCTGTGAATATAGATATATGTATATATATATATATATATATATATATATATATATATATATATATATATATATATATATATATATATATATATATATATATATATATATATATATATATATATATATATATATATATATATATATATATATATATATATATATATATATATGTTTTTAACTACGTAAAACTTGCGAATATACAACATTCTTTGCTGTCCCATTGTCTGTGCATATAAATAGATTGTCAGGTTTACCGACTCTTGAACATGCAACATATAATGGTCCATGGGAAAACAATCCGTATTCAGATCTATACCTCATGATTCTAATGATTGCCCTTGAGCTTTGTTGATGGTGATTGCTAATCAACCATTCCCTGAGTCGCCATCGTCATTTATATATCCCCCTGTGCACCCCGGCGTCCCCTTTGTAGTTATGTCCCTGTGTCCCGGTCGTCATTTATATTCCCTGTGTCCCGGTCGTCATTTGTGTCCCGGTGTTCCAGTCTGTGATTTCTCTTTGAGTGTCCCGGGCGTCATTTATATTCCTTGTGTCCCGGTGTCCCGGTCGTCATTTATATCCCCCTGTGCCCCCCGGCGTCCCCATTGTAGTTGTGTCCCTGTGTCCCGGTCGTCATTTATATTCCCTGTGTCCCGGTCGTCATTTGTATCCCGGTGTCCCGTTTTGTATATACATTCGTTTTTTAGTTTTGTTTTTCTCCTTTATTTTTTTCCTTTTTTCTTTTTTTTCTTTTTTAAGTTTATTTAGATTTTTAGATTTTTTAGTTTTTTTATTAGTTTTTAGTTTTTTTGTAGTTTTTACCATTTTTTTAGTTTTTTTAGTTTTTTTTTTTACTTATGGCCTGGTCGTCATTTATACTCCCTGTGTCCCGGTCGTCATTTGTGTCTCGGTGCTTTGTTGATTGCTAATTTATATTATATTTATATTTATATTTTTTATATTTATTAATATTTTTTTAGTTTTCTTTTTCTCTTATTTTTCAGTTTTTTCCTTTTTTTTAGTTTTTTCTTTTTTAGTTTTTAGTTTTTTTTTTGTTTTTTACCTTTTTTTAGTTTTTTTAGTTTTTTTAGTTTTTTAGCTTTTTTAGTTTTTTTATTAGTTTTTAGTTTTTTTTGTAGTTTTTGCCTTTTTTTAGTTTTTTTAGTTTTTTAGCTTTTTTATTAGTTTTTAGTTTTTTTTGTAGTTTTTGCCTTTTTTTAGTTTTTTTCTTTTTAGTTTTTTTGTAGTTTTTACCTTCTTTTTAGTTTTGTTAGTTTTTTTTTTACTTATGTCCTGGTCGTCATTTATACTCCCTGTGTCCCGGTGCTTTGTTGATTGCTAATCGAACATTCCTTTTGTCCTGGTCGCTTTCTCTTTGAGTGTCGTCATTTATTTTTTTCTTTTTTAGTTCTTTTAGTTTTTACCTTTTTTAGTTTTTTTTAGTTTTTTAGATGAAAATTTTTTTTAGTTTTTTCCTTTTTTTCTTTTTAGTTTTTTATTGGTTTTTACCTTTATTTTAGCTTATTTTTCAGTTTTTTCCTTTTTTTTAGTTTTTTTTTATTTTTTATTTTTTTTAGTTTTTTACCTTTTTTTAGTTTTTTTAGTTTTTTTAGTTTTTTAGCTTTTTTACTTTTTTTATTAGTTTTTAGTTTTTTTGTAGTTTTTGCCTTTTTTTAGTTTTTTCAGTTTTTTTTTTAGTTTTTTATTGGTTTTTACCTTTATTTTAGCTTATTTTTCAGTTTTTTCCTTTTTTTTAGTTTTTTTAGTTTTTTAGCTTTTTTATTTTTTTTATTAGTTTTTAGTTTTTTTTGTAGTTTTTGCCTTTTTAGTTTTTTTATTAGTTTTTAGTTTTTTTGTAGTTTTTGCCTTTTTTTAGTTTTTTTAGTTTTTTAGCTTTTTTATTAGTTTTTAGTTTTTTTTTGTAGTTTTTGCCTTTTTTTAGTTTTTTTCTTTTTAGTTTTTTTGTAGTTTTTACCTTCTTTTTAGTTTTGTTAGTTTTTTTTTTACTTATGTCCTGGTCGTCATTTATACTCCCTGTGTCCCGGTGCTTTGTTGATTGCTAATCGAACATTCCTTTTGTCCTGGTCGCTTTCTCTTTGAGTGTCGTCATTTATTTTTTTTCAGTTTTTTTTAGTTTTTAGTTTTTTACCTTTTTTTAGTTTTTTTTTAGTTTTTTAGCTTTTTTAGTTTTTTTTTTCTTTTTAGTTTTTTTTGTAGTTTTTACCCTTTTTAGTTTTTTTTCTTCTTTTGTATTAGTGTGAAATAATTCAGACGTCATATGCGGACAAACACGACGTCACTCGACAGACAGACAGACAGACATAACCCACAAACAACTTATTTTTATATATATTTATTCATATTTTTTTAGTTTTCTTTTTCTCTTTTATTTTTCAGTTTTTTCCTTTTTTTAGTTTTTTTCTTTTTTAGTTTTTAGTTTTTTTTAGTTTTTTACCTTTTTTTAGTTTTTTTTAGTTTTTTTAGTTTTTTAGCTTTTTTAGTTTTTTTATTAGTTTTTATTTTTTTTGTAGTTTTTGCCTTTTTTTATTTTTTTCAGTTTTTTTTTTAGTTATTAGATTTTTACCTTTTTTTAGTTTTTTTTAGTTTTTTAGCTTTTTTAGTTTTTTTTTCTTTTTAGTTTTTTTTGTAGTTTTTACCTTTTTTAGTTTTTTTCTTCTTTTGTATTAGTGTGAAATAATTCAGACGTCATATGCGAACAAACATGACGTCACCTGATCCATCCACAGACAGACAGACAACTTATTTTTATATAGATACTATATATATATATATATATATATATATATATATATATATATATATATATATATATATATATATATATATGTTTTTAACTACGTAAAACTTGTGAATGTACAACATTCTTTGCTGTCCCATTGTCTGTGTATATAAATAGAATGTCAGGTTTAACGACTCTTGAACATGCAACATATAATGGTCCATGGGAAAACAATCCGTATTCAGATCTATACCTCATGATTTTAATGATTGCCCTTGAGCTTTGTTGATGGTGATCGACGATTCCCTGTGTCGCCATCGTCATTTATATATCCCCCTGAGCCCCCCGGCGTCCCTGTTGTAGTTGTGTCCCTGTGTCCCGGTCGTCATGTCCCGGTGTCCCGGTCGTCATTTGTGTCCCGGTCTGTATATACATTCGTTTTTGAATTGGTCTTTTTTTAGGTTTTAGTTTTTTACCTTTTTTTAGTTTTTTTTTCTTTTTTTTAGTTTTGTTTTTCTCCTTTATTTTTCATTTTTTTTTCTTTTTCATTTTTTTTTCTTTTTTAGTTTTTTTTTAGCTTTTTAGCTTTTTTAGTTTTTTATTAGTTTTTAGTTTTTTTTTCTTTTTAGTTTTTTGTAGTTTTTACCTTTTTTTTTAGTTTTTAATTTTTTTTACTTATGTCCTGGTCGTCATTTATACTCCCTGTGTCCCAGTCGTCATTTGTATCCCGGTGCTTTGTTGATGGTGATTGCTAATCGAACATTCCTTGTGTCCCGGTTGTCATTTATATTCCCTATGTGCCGGTGTCCCGGTCGTCATTTGTGTCCCGATGTCCCGGTCTGTAATTTCGTCAGTCGAAAACATGACGTCAGTCGACACAGAAACATGACGTCACCTGACAGATCCACAGACAGACAACTTATTTTTATATATATAGATATATAAACAAGTTGTTTGTTTGTGTGTGTGCATTGATTGACGTCATGTTTGTGTGTCGACTGACGTCATTGTAAGGATTGAGCATTATGCTGTCATGAATATGTTTGTCGACTGACGTCATGTTTCTCGACTGACGAAATTACAGACCGGGACACCGCGACACAAATGACGACCGGGGCACAGGGACAGAGGGAATATAAACGACGACCGGGACACTCAAAGAGAAATTACAGACTGGGACACAACTGCAACGGGGACGCCAGAGGGCACAGAGGGGATATATAAATGACGACCGGGACACAGGGAATGTTCGATTAGCAATCACCATCAACAAAGCTCAAGAGCAATCATTAGAATAAAGAGAGAAATTACAGACGGGACACCGGGACCCAAATGACGACCGGGACACCGGGACACAGGGAATATAAATGACGACCGGGACACTTAAAGAGAAATTACATACTGGGACACCGGGACACAAATGACGACCGGGACACAGGGAATATAAATGACGACCGGGACACAGGGACACAACTACAACGGGGACGCCAGGGGGCAAAGGGGGACACACAAATAATGACGGGGACACAGGGAATGTTTGATTAGCAATCACCATCAACAAAGCTCAAGGGCAATCATTAGAATAATTAGGTATAGATCTGAATTCGGATTGTTTTTCCCATGGACAATTATGTGTTGCATGTTCAAGAGTCGGTAAACCTGACAATCTAAATTTATATGCACAGACAATGGGACAGCGAAGAATGTTGTATATTCGCAAGTTTTACGTAGTTAATCACACACACACACACACATATATATATATATATATATATATATATATATATATATATATATATATATATATATATATATATATATATATATATATATATATATATATATATATATATATATATATATATATATATATATATATATATTCACAGGTGGGACACAGGGACACAACTACAATGGCGCGTAATTAATATGGCGCGTAACGACTTAGCGCGCGGGGTGGGCCTGGGGGGCGTGAAGCGTCCCCACCAACTAGGTGTTGGGGTGGCGCGAAGTGCCACCCCGACAGCTAGTTAGTTAATATTACTTAACATTATTAAGGGTTATGAGGTATTTGGAATGAAGGGACGGGATTAGGACTTGAGGTAAGTTCCGTAGAAAAAGTATTAAAGGACATGTTAGAAGAATAGGAAATTCAGAAAGGTTAATGTAAAATCACAGCCTCAGTGCTCCTTGGATTTTACCGACAGCTGAAGGAAGTCTATCAAACAGTTCGTGGTAACGAACTTTAGTAAGGAGCGACCCGGCTCAATAGTAACCGAAACTCTAAAAAAATGGAATTTTGATACCGATAATTACATCAAAAGAATCGCATTTTAATGCTGATTTTTAAAAATATAAGCTTCATCGAGATCGGTTATACCTATCAAAAGTTACGAGCCTGAGAAAATTTGCCTCATTTTAGAAAATAGGGGGAAACACCCCCTAAAAGTCATACAAAACACACCGTCAGATTCAGCGTATCGGAGAACCATATTGTAGAAGTTTCAAGCTCCTATCTACAAAAATTTGGAATTTCGCTTTTTTTTGGCCAGAAGACAGATCATGGATGCGTGTTTATTTTTTGTTTGTTTGTTGTTTTTTTTGTTTTTTTATTCCAGGTGTGATCGTATCGACTAAGTAGTCCTAGAATATCTTGAAAGGGCTCAATCTAACGGAAATTAAAAGTTCTAGTGCCCTTTTTAAGTGACCAAAAAATTGGAGGGCACCTAGACCCATCCCACGCTCATTTTTTCCAAAAATCACCGGATCAAAATTCTGAGATAGCCATTTTATTCACCATAGTCGAAGAACCTAATAACTATTTCTTTAGGGACGACTTACTCCCCTGCAGTCCCCATGGAAGGGGCTGCAAGTTACAAACTTTGACCTGTGTTTACATATAGTAATGATTACTGGGCAGTAGACAAACGTTTTCAAGGGGATTTTTTTTTTGGTTTAGGGGGGAGAGTTGGGGAGGTCAACGTGGGAGGATATTTCCATGGAGAAACTTCTCATGGGGGAGGAGAATTTCAATGAAGAGAGCGCAGGATTTTCTAGCATTATTTGAAAAAACAAGGGGAAAAAATACGAAAAGTTTTTTCTACTGAAAGTAAGGAGCAGCATTAAAACTTAAAACGAACAAAAATTATTACGCATATGAGGTGTTTACCTCCTTGTTATACCTCACTCTTTACGCTAAATTATTTTTAGTAATTTCAACTATTTGAACTTACTTTTTACCAATGAAAACGTTTGTAAAAATTAAAGGTTCTAGTTGCTTTTTTAAGTAATCCAAAAATTGGAGGGCAACTAGGCCTCCTCCCTCGCTCCTTTTTCTCAAAATATTCCGATTAATTGCAATTAATTAATATGCCAATTTCGTTTTAATTATTTATGTACGGAGAGCTAAGATCAAAACATACATTAATTCAAAAACGTCCAGAAATTAAATAAAAAAAATAAGTTTTTTAAATGAAAGTAAGGAGCGATATTAAAACTTAAAACGAACAGAAATTACTCCGTATATGAAAGGGGCTTTTCCTCCTCAACGCCCCGCTCTTTACGCTAAAGTTTCTTACAGTTTTAAAAATAGAGTTAAGAGAAAGAGTCAAACTTTAGCGTAAAGAGCGGGGTGTTGAGGAGGAAATACCCCTTTCATGTACGGAGTAATTTCTGTTCGTTTTAAGTTTTAATGTTGCTCCTTACTTTAATTTAAAAAAAAACTTGTTTTATTATTTAATTTGTTTAAAAGCGATGATACTTGTTTTAAAGCGGGTTTGAATAGTGATGAAATTAAAGTGTACGTATCAGGGAGGGGATAATTTGTAAGCACTTGGAAAAAGAAAGAAGAATATTTTGGAAAGGTAAGAGTGATAGATAGTCCTTACTCATGCCCTATATGTGGAGAAGTTGGCGAAAATCTTCTTCAGTTTATAGCCCTTTGTCTTGAATTGCGAGATTCAAGGGAAGATTTATTTTCAAGTAAGATCTGGTCAAGTGAGTAATTGGTTTTAAGAATTTGGTCGAATGAATTTAGGACTATTAAAAACGTTGCAAAATATTTAAATTGGGAACGGAACATAGAGGCAAATTTTTATAGGGAAAGGGAGGGGGGTGCTTAAAATATTCTTTTATGCATGTTAGTTGTTTTTTGTAGTTTTTGCGTATTTTTTTCTTTATTATTTTGTACACGTTGTTGAATTGTTGTTCTGAGTAGTATTTTTCGTCTTGCCATGGCCCAGTAGTTTTTTGCAATAAATATCTATCTATATATTTATTGAAAAAATAAAATTTTTCCGTAATTCTTAAATTCTAAAATCTTTGTTCCCTGAAAAATCTTTACTTCATAAATGATTTTCTTAGAATACTGTCTTTAATACTAGCATTTTATGACAGTATCAATCCCCATGAGGTCAATGAAGCTGTACACTTTTCCCACCACCCCACACTGCTGACAGCTTTACTGTCACTCTGTCACATTACTGTCACTTTGATGCAATTGTGGTTTCCTTTAATTCCATCCTTATGACCTCTCCTCCCCGTTGACGACACCGTTGCTTCATGTTTGACCTAAAATTGATACTCAAAATGCGAGGTTTCTTACGAACAACCATCCTAACCTTTCTTTCCTTATTACCCTATGGAATAGAAACGCACTGTATGTTTTATATATGTTTACAAACATATGTTTACAAACGCACTGTATGTTTTACATATAAATGTATATTTTATAACATATAAACATATATAACTAAAAACATGTAACATAACTAAAACACATATATATATATATATAAATATATATATATATATATATATATATATATATATATATATATATATATATATATATATATATATATATATAACATAAAACTAAAAACATATGTTTACAAACGCATTGTATGTTTTACTGTATCGTTTGATATACAGTCACTCAAATAAGTACCTGAAACTATCCTTTGACGATGTCTTGGGATACGAAAATGGTGAAAATCTGGGAGGGTGGAGAGTGTGGTCCCACGGCTTCAGCTGTCTGCTTGTAAAAAGCCTTAACACTGCAATTTCCCTTAACTGGCTTTTGTACATTATAGCTTTTGACTTGGGCGTTCATGTTGAATTCCCACCAAGCATTTGCATATATTCTATTGACATCTGTTTTTTCTGCATTTCCGATTAGCACTACGTTGATAAAGTTGAATTATTGTTGACGAATGATTTTTTTTCTTCTTCTAAATAAGAGATTAACTATATTTCAGAGTTGATGATAAGAACGACCGGTTTTTATATCGCTTTATTTCCCCGTAATTCTCATAAATTTGTCAATTTTGGGTACCTACTGAGTTGAAGGTGAAAGGGTTTCATAAAATCCAGACAAGCCCGTTGGTTATTTTCTAATCGACAAGTTAGGTCAAAAACAATTCCATGTCGCACCAAGCATCGGAACTCCAGCCAGCACTGCCCCGCTTGAATTGATCATAGAAATATCCCAAGACAATAGTTTGGCGCGGGCGTAAATCACAAATAAAACTATCACCAAAAGGCTACGGGGCACTATGATAAGAATCTGATGCAAGAAAGATTTGGGATATAAATTTTATTGATATCATCTCAGTGATCGAATAGCAATATTTGTGTCTTGAAATGGCGCTGTCGGTTTTCGATATAGACTGATATTCATTGAAATAAGTTGTCTTACGGCCAATGCTCGATGGAGAACTCCTGCTAATTGGGTAAGAAAAATGTGAATATCTTTTCTAGATTTAAGATGTTTCTTATTTGGGAAAAAATATCAATAAATATCAAAAGGAGAAAGTACTCTTGTTGATTGTTGTTACGAATCCTTGGATTTTGAAGAAATATGAAAATCTTAAGTTCTAAAAGATAAAAAAGGCCTTAAATTTTATTAACTGTCAAAATATTTTATTTCGGTTACCTGCTTTGATATCCACTTAGAAAGGGGAGAGAATGTATCTGTCAAATTTCCGCTCTTATTAATAATTTAGAAGTTTCTGAACCATCAGATTACTTTAGTGCTCAGTTCTATATATTATGAACAGGCATTTGAGGCAGCCAATTTGAGAGTTCTTGTAAAAGTCCTATCCTTGTATGGTATTTCAATGCTTATTTACTACATAGTTACAACAAAAAGGTTTGATCAACGAAACAGAAGAATTATAGTAATAAGCCTTGCTAGACTAGGAATCAGATATAAAATTAACGAACGCCGGTGATACTACTACTAGTACTACTGCTACTAATACTTGTACTACTACTAACAAATCATTGCAGCACCAAGCAACCTGAGGCCAACAGAGCTACCTACGGTCCCCCTCCAACCCAATCCATACAACTCCTCCCTCTTGAGACATCGTCTTTCCTCCTCAACCAACCGGGAACGACCTGCGTTGCATTTGGCGCTAGATGGTGGCCGAAAAGGACGATCTTTGACAATTTTTCGTCCTGCTTCCGCAAAACATGCCCTAGGCATCTCAACCTTTCTCTCAATATAGCCCTAGAAAGTGGGATTGAACCAAACTGGCAATACCCACTGCTAACACTTCTAATGTTCTGGTATGTATCTCTTTTCTTGCCGAAGTTCCTTGCAAGAAATCAATTAAACCACTGGGCCAAGAAACATAGTCCTATTTATATACCTCAGTTAGAGCAGATCATGTCGGTGAAATTGAAATATCTGATAGGCTTCTTAGTGCTAAGCTTCAAAGCTACTCAAGACATTTCAGATTTGCAGATAAATCAAAGAAAACTGAACTTAAAAAGGACAATGAAAACATACGGAAAAATAGGGCAGCTTGCTGAAAAAGACTTAGATAGCTTGTACTTATTTTTCAACCACAGGTGCTCTGATTTGTATATAATGGACCTGACGATATGGAAGACATGAGTTTATACGAATTGCTCACTAGGTATGATAGTGAAAAACAAGGAGCGATGAGGACACATGACTAAATGAACGACAGTCCATAGTAGCAAAAAGTTGGAAAGTAGGCTTAAAACAACTGGTTAGTGACATAAAATTGCCAGTTATAGCTGATTCAGGAATGGTAAGTATCATCTTGATAAGTCTTAAGAGTAAAATGTTATTTACAAACAAATTTATGAGAATTTTGATAAATAGCCTGAAACCCCTAAAAGTAAGTGTAAGATCGAAACAAAAATCATACCATTAGAATTGACATGGCAGATAACTTTGTGCGGGAATATTACAGTCCCCTGGCTTTAAAAGCAAGGTAAATCAATTTTTTGCAGGGGTAACACTAATGCATCCCCGTTTTTTCTCCACCGCTAGTGGGCACTGGATCAACATAGAGAGTCGTATAAGGACTCAATTGAAAGGAAGTTGTTATATATTGTGGCTTATACCATTAATAAAGCATAATAGCTAAACTATAATCCAATTTCTTCCAAAAAAAACTTCCGTTATATTAAAGATGTGACTCATGTATCTAATGAAAGCTACTTTTCTGCGGTTTGATGTCATGCCTGATTCATGCCACTGCGTGACTCCTTTTGGTTTGTTTTTTACTAGATTCCAATGAAAAAAATTCCAAAGACTTTTTGCTGTGTGTGACATATAATTCAAACTGTAAGCAGAATTTGAACTAAAAGAACTAAGACTGAACTTGGTAAATCGTGTCTTACCACTTTCCAATGGTCTTTTGAGGTAATCTACTTACGAATATGAGTCCACAGACCATATATGATTAAGCACAAAAAAGTTTATATCAATCAGATGAGAAGAAAGAACTTTATCATAACATGGCTCTTAAACTATTTAAACCTTGGAAAGGATAGTGGCTTTTTTTGGTTATACTAGATTTGGGAAGGGGGCACTGTAATAAATTATTCCCTGGGCACCAGCAACCCTAGAAACGGCTCTGTTGTCACCGTTATCAACAGTTTTTAGACATACTGTATAAGGAAAAACCTCCAATGATGGTTAGCTATCATGAAAGACTGATGTCAAAATCTAAAAATGAAGGAAAATTTAAAGAGGAATTCTAAGAAAAGGCTAAAAAAAAGTCAAAATGAAGTAGACAATATGACCAGCTTTTCTGGGAAAATAGAGTTGCTGGAAAGAATGCTGTTATTGATGTTAAAAGTAAACATCCCACTTCTAGTAGAATCTTGAGTTAACTTAAAGCTGAAATTTAGGATGTGTGTGTGTGTGTGTGTGTGTGTGTGTGTGTGTGTGTGTGTGCGTGTGTGTGTGTGTGTGTGTGTGTGTTTGTGTGTGTGTGTGTGTGTGTGTGTGTGTGTGTGCGTGTGTGTTTGTGTGTGTGTGTGTGTGTGTCTATCTCTGTGTGTGTGTGTGTGTGTGTGTGTGTGTGTGTGTGTGTGTGTGTGCGTGTGTGTGTGTGTGTGTGTGTATGTGTGTGTGTGTGTGTGTGTGTGTGTGTGTGTGTGTGTGTGTGTGTGTGTGTGTGTGTGTGTGTGTGTGTGTGTGTGTGTGTGTGTGTGTGTGTGTGTGTGTGTGTGTGTGTGTGTGTGTGTGTGTGTGTGTGTGTGTGTGTGTGTGTGTGTCTGTGTGTGTGTGTGTGTGTGTGTGTGTGTGTGTGTGTGTGTGTGCTCCATAAACACACTTTTTTGGCACGAACTATAGGTGTGCTTAGATTTTCTGTCCTTACTCTGGGAGTATATATGCAAAGACCTCTATGGTCGTTGAAAACTGTAAAAGACTGCTGGGAGGCATTCTCAGCTGAAAGCCTTGTAAGGTTGTCCATCAAATTACGCAGTGCTCGTTGGATCGTTCGGAGGGTTGCTTTGATCCTAAGTTGCAGGGTAATGAGGGATCCTCTGAGCTCCATCAACATTTTTCTTTGGGTCAACTCTCTTTCTTAGGGTACTGAATAATTCCAAATGACAATGGCATTGACTTCAGCTATGGCTATGATCCCTTGCCACACCACAATGGGCCATCTTTTCATGCGGTGGCTTGTCGTGTAAGTAAAGTGCTTTTGGCTTACATTGTCTGCTCCACTTTTTGTTGTGTAGTTCGTCATGATGTTCTCTAGTTAACTACTCTCGTGGTAAATTGCTGCTGGAAAACACAGCGATACAACAAAAATAACTGCTGTGTTTTTCTTCCAAACATGCACCACCGGGATCAGATAGTCTCTAAATCCGGAGATGGGTGAGTTGCGTACCCTTGTACGACTAGTGAAGAAAGTGGGTGTACTTCCCCTTTTGTTTTCATTTTCACCGTGCCTACGCAAGTCATTCCCAAGGGTCTGAGCGTTTCAATGGGTTCTATGGACGTGAGTCAGTTGTCAGCTGGGATGTTTGGGGTCGACCCCTTCCAGTCATCAACAAGTATCATAACTGGTCGTGTTGGAATTGAAGCATTCTGGATTTCAATTATAGGTGTATTCTTTGTACACAAAGGCGTTATATAAGTAAAATGTTTTTGATTAGGCTAGTCATTCAATCTTCATGCTACGATTGTTCAGTTTAGAGAGATTGTATATTTTAAATTTGCACCGTTCTATAAGTGCAACTAGCATTTCATCAATCTTCAATTAGTCGGGTGAGTATCAAAACTGTGCATTTAACGATAAAGAAGTCACATGTCTCTTTCATGGGAGTTAGAGGTCCACCTATTTCGTTACGTGTGTTCCTATCATTGAACCGAAGACAGTTTTGTAGAAACTTGAATCGCTTCAGGCTCATCGGAGCGCGGAAAATGTCCCGCCTAGCTCTATCAGCTACAAAGAGACCTTTGCAATCATCACTGCCTGACTCGAATACTTCAAAGACTTACTGAAGACCTCAGAAGGCTCGCATCTCTATGGCGTCGATCGGTTTCAAGTATTTTTCCCTATGTACAAGTGAACGTACTTTCTAAAGTAATAACTCAGAAGGTACTCGTCAGTCTTGGCATTGGTGTGAAGGACGAGCTTCTCAAGGATTTCGGCTGCGATGAAGAGGTCTCGGTCGTTTTGAGCGGTTTTAGGTCTCTTTTCGGTCACGTGAGCATTCAGAGATGGAAAGTGGTTAACAGGACTACATACTTTCATGCGGCTTTGAAGTGGCTTAGACTTATTCCACTTTATTCGTATGTCTTTGCCAATAACGAAGAACTATTTGATATTGTTCCTCTGCCGCTTTTGTCGAAATCACTTAGGAAGAGGAATATTTGCCTCATCTGATTGTCTCTCGATTGGCTGCTAGTCATCTTCCTCAATTGTACTGTCTAAAGAACTATCTTCCCTGACATCGACGCTCTTGTCAACGAAGTCCAGGTCGCTCCCGTCGCCTTCAGAGTTTATTAAGTCTTCATCCTCGTCCTTTAAAAATTTTCTGGTGCGTTTATTGCTTCATAGGAGACTAGATTCTAGCTATAAATGATCTGATCCGGCTCTAAAACCAAAGAAAGTTGGAATTATCCAAAGAAATAAACTGAAATGGGTCCAAAAAAAATTTTTCTTCTTGACTATAAGACACTTCAATAAATTGAAAAGAAAGTAATTGTTCTCTAAAATAGATCGTTAGACTTAAGGTCAGTTTTTCAGCTAAGCTACAAAAAAGTTACAGAAACTCCGAGTTGGGGTCTTTCGGACGCCAAAGAACTGTATCTACGCACCTGTAAGTGATTCTCTTTCGCCCAGGTTAAGAACTCAACTATTCCGAAGAACAAATGAGGCTTCAGCCTCTTAGCTTAATCTGGTGCTACGACATGGATAAAAAACTGAGTGCTGGGGTCTGAGAGACCCCACCCTACCAGTTGAAGGTTAAAAATAAGGTCCTAAATAATTAATTTTGCTAGTTTTAATTTTAGTTTAGTTTTCATTAATAATTTTAATTTTTCTTTACTCGAAATTAAGAAATTTGCACTTTTCTTAAAATCCCCCTCAATTTACCCTAATAGATTCTACTTAATTCTCTAAGCTGTTCTTGAGATATAGCTGATACCCCCTTTTGATAGTCTACTTGCGCATACTGTGTGCTGATATAGTCCACTATCCTCCTAAACGTTCTGTGAATGTTCCGCCTTAATACCCTTATCTTCAGTATTAGCAATAGTTGTAAAAGTAGCAGAAGTGATAGCAGTAGTATGCACAAAGCACCTTATCTTTTTTTCATCATTCCCATCAACATATGCTGAAAGTTTCAACTTAATACCCTGAACAGTTCCTGCGGACTTGCAAGTTACCTGAACATCCTTTTGGCAACTTGCACGCACAGAGTCTGTTTTGTTTAGTTCAACATTCTCTCTACATCCCTTAAAATTTTAACCTTAATATTCTTAGTTTTAGTAGCAACAGTAGTAATAGTAGAAGCAGCAATAAAATATTAGCAATAGAACTTATAGTAGTATGATGCAAATACTGCCTTTTTATTAATTCAACAATCGTACCCCTTGTCATATCCCTGACATTTCCAACTTAGTACCCTATGCTAGTCTTGAGATACGCCCTTTTTCACCACCTGCATGCACATAGTGTCTTTTGATTCCCTTGAACTGCAACTTCTCCCTCAATAGTCCCTAATTTTAACCTTCATACCATTAGTCTTAGTAGTAGTAGTAGTAGTATTAGTAGTCACAGTAGTAGTAGTAGTAGTACTAGTAATAGTAGAAGCGGTAGTAGAAGTGGTAAAAGTAGTAATAGTAGTAGTAGTAGCATTAGAAGTAGTAGTAGAAGTAGTACTAGTAGTGCTAGTAGAAGTCCTAGCCGAATCGATTGGTGCGTTGGATATTGGATCCTTTGTCCGAGAGGACGAGAGTTCGAATCCTAGTGTACCCTATTATTTGGTTTGGGACGGGGGTCTGTGGCGTGACTCTGTAAGCTCAGCCAGAGTCGATCCAGCTCTAAATGGGTACCTGGAAAGACATGGAGAAGGTAAACAGGAAGGGTGTGCAAAAGCACAGGATGGCTGGCGCTCATCCCCCCATTGCACTTCCTGGCTGAAGGGCCTTGAGACGGAGATCAGCATCGCCGGTTCGGACCTTAAGGGTCTTGTGCAGCATCCTTTGCGATCCTTTGCTAGAAGTAGTAGTTGTAGTGGCAGCAGTAGCAGCAGTAATAGTTATATACGTTAGAGTAGTAACAGTAGTACTCGTAATATAATTAGCAGTAGTAGTATGCACATATTACCTTTATTCAGTTCAATATCCCCCTCATCATGCCTTGGAAGTTTCAACTTAATTCTCTAAGCCACTCCTAGGATGTTGCTGGTACGCCCTTTTGACAATATATATGCAAATAGTGCATCTTGATTTAGTTCAACAACCCACACAACATTTTCTGAAGTTTTCACCTTAATATCCTCAGCCTTAGTATTTGTGGCAATACAAGTAGTCGTAGTAGTAGCAGTATTATTATTATTATTATATTATTATTGTTATTATTATTAGTAGTAGTAGTGGTAGTAGTAGTAATAGTAGTAGTAGTAGTGGTAGTAGTAGTAATAGTAGTAGTAAAAGCAGTATTAGTAGTAGTAGTAATATTATTACCGCCCTCATCATTCACTGAAAGTCTCAACTTAATACCCTATGCCATTTTAAATAATACACGCTTTTGACAACCTTTGTGCACATAGTGTGTTTTGATTTAGTTAAACACTTCCCTCAACATTACCAGAAAGCTCCATTTGAATGCCCTTGGCCTTTTTGGACAACATTGGTCGAAGAGCCTTCTCTTTTCCCGTAACAAATGATATATTTAAACAATGTGCGAATTGCATAATTTATAGCCCTAGCGCCATGGGTTTTCAGGGGGAAAGGCAGTCACAGTCTATAATTATACCTCATTCTTTAGCTAAATTTACATACAGGCCACAATATTTTTCTTTATTTTATCAAAGATTGGTCCGTTACCCTTTTTTATTTTTGATTCTGACAAGGAGGTTTCCGTCCCTTATAGATTTTTCGATGATTAAGATCATGTAATTGGGTAGGGAAGAGTTTGTCAGCAATAATAAAGAAGATGTTTAGCACTATGCTTTATTTTTATTTCTATTTCGAATGAAAATAAATTACAGTAACAATAGTCTATTTAACAAAAACTTCTGTGCCCTACAGGTTATACACAATTTTAATGAGTATCACATTAATGTGAAGGATAAAACAACAGATCAAAGCTCAAATGCATTAGTGACAGTTCTTTCCAGGATCTTGACGTTGTAATTCCCGACTGGCCTGCAAGGTAAAGTTTGAATATCAGTTTTGAAAGCTGACTGACGTTGTAATTCCCGACTGGCCTGCAAGGTGAAGTTTCAATATCAGGTTTGAAAGCTGAAATGCCTTGAATTAGCCTAGTTTCTTATCTAAAATGTTTTTATCTAAAAACCTTTTTCAAGTTTGTTTATTGATGCAATCAAAACATCTTTTTTTGCAGTCGCCGATGGCAAATTGTCTCACCTGTGGGCTCTTGCACTCCATTTCCCACTTCATTGTCAATTGCCATTGTTTTTTACCTTTTGACTGCCTGTCAAACATTCGCTTAGGATAACAATTAAGACATACATTTTTTTTCTTTTTTTTGAGAGTATTTTATATGCTCGGTTGGCATTATCTATCATCCCTGTCACTTAAAAACTGTTTTGCAAAAAAAGTGAAAGTAAACTAGAATTAAGTAAACAATGCGTAAAATATTCTAATGGTTCTTTCACACTACGATGTAAAATCTTTCGCTTTTCTATAAAGTAAGATTTTAAGTAGCTTTATGTAATCTTACGGAGAATATTTTGTCTGTACCCAAAGGAATACCAGGTAGACTGGATTTCTGCATAAAGTTCAACGTTATGTGTATCTTATAATACGTTTTGGACAAATAAACATGATAGGAATGAAATAAAATTTCTGGAGGAGCATTTAATAAATAAAAAAAAATTAATAAGCTTTTCTTAAACCCTGTCACACTTGCTCATAGTTTGAATCATTCTCCATTCTACATCTTCTTTTTTGAATAATTTGCTGATGATGACTTTGATGATTTTAGATAATGACTATTATGGATTACTGATCTCTTAGATTTACCTAAAGAAAATGGATTTATTTAAGTTTGAAGTGTTCTACTCGACTCAGCGTAACTCAGTCATTTAGCACAGTAATAAAATTACGTACATAGTGTAAATGAAGCTTAAGACTGTTTTACAGCCGGTATAAATTTTGAACTTCATAATAACAGGCTATTAAATAAAATTTACTGTTTGAGAGATGTTACCCTCTAGGCTTTTAAGTGACCTAGGCTAATGTTGCTGGGAGTCATCAGTCGACATGGTTTGCTTTTTCCCAATTTTAGCAAGATCCCATAGTCTGAGCTATACCGCTGTCTAAAAGAAAATAGTATAATGGCTTCAACTTATTCGTGTTTTTTTTTCTGATCACCCAGTTTGGAAGGAGTTGATATAGAAGCCTTGCAAAGGGCTCATTGGATTCGAAGTTGAGGGTTCTATTACCATTTTGAAGAGTCAAAAGTAACTGAAGGGCAACGAGCCACCTTAAATGCTCTTTCCAGCTACTCATCCCCCTCAACTCGTGAAGACAAGAGCTATTGTTCAAAATCGTCGAAAGGTCTAATAACTACGCCTACTACTACTACTACTACTACTAATAACTCACTGCAGCACCAAGCCGCCTGATGCCAACACACCTACGCACGCTCCTCCTCCAACCTAATCTATTTAAAGCCTCCCTCTTTACACCCTCCCAGGAAGTTCCCATTTCCTTTAAATCTTTATTTATGACATTCTCCCAACCCAGACAAGGACGACCTGCTTTCCGTGTAGCCTCAGACGGTTGGCCAAAAAGGACAATCTTCGGTAATCTGTCATCCTTCATCCGTAGAACGTGGCCTAGCCATCTCAACCTTTCTTTCATTATAGCCCTAGAAAGCGGGATTAAACCACACTTTTTGTACAACCTACTGTTTGAAATACGGTCAGTCAGCCGGGTACCCAGAACAATCTGTAGGCATTTTCTTTGGAAAACATCTAGTAAATTTTCATCTGCTTTTCGGAGTGCCCATGCTTCAGAGCCATATTTGACCACTGTCATCAACTGTAGCTTCCAATATTCTAATCTTGGTTTGTAGACTTATCTTTCTATTCTTCCAAACTTTTTTTAACTGTGAAAAAACACCCTGGGCCTTAGCTATTCTACTTTTAACATCTTCACTGCTCCCACCATCTTTACTAATAATACTACCAAGGTAACTGAAGCTCCCAACCTGATCAATCTTTTCGTTACCTAATGACACCTGTTCATCTTCACTTATTCCTAGCCTTAGTGACTTAGTCTTCTTAACATTAATTTTCAAGCCTATTTGCTCCCGAAACCCCTTGGCAAGGGCTGTAAATTATACAAACTTCGAATTATTTTCACACAGGCTAGTTTATTGGGAAAGGGGATAATGTTTGACCCTGGGTGTCAAAAAAGCTAAAGTATTACTTTGAACCTATCAGGAAGTGCAAATGAGATATTGACCTGGATCAAAAGACACAAAGCGCAGGCAGTATGTCAAAAAGGCGTACTTGCAATATTTTAGGAATGTAGTATCTGCAAAATCTTAGGTTGTCCAATTGAAGCTTTCAGGGAGTGTCGAGGGAGATGTCAAACTAAATAAAAAGACACTATATGCGTCCAGTTTGTCAATTGGGTGTATTCGCAATATCTCAGGGACAACCGAGGGCATTAAATTGAAATTCAAAAATTATGCTGAGGAATATGTTGAACTAAATTCAAAGACACTATGTGCATCCACTTTGTCGAAAAGGGGTATTTGTGTATTTCAAGAACAGCTAAGGGTATCAGGTTGAAACTTTTAGGGCTTGTTGAACTAAATAAAAAGGTACTAAATTCTTTCATTTTGACGAAAGGGAGCACTTGAATATCTCAGGAGAAACTAAGGAAATCAAGTGGAAACTTCCAGTGAGTGTTAAAATAAATCAAAATAAATTATGTTCATCTAGGTTGTCAAAAGCACTTATGTGGCATATCTTAGGGGGGACTAAGGGTATTAAGTTAAAATTTTTAGGGGTTTTGAGTGGCGTATCAAACTCAATCAAAAGAAATTATATACATCCAGGCTGCAAAAAGGCGTATTTACGATTTCTTGGGAATGGTTTAAGGAATCAAGTTGAAAATATTAAGATTTGTTAAGGGGGAGTTCGAAATAAATCAAAACCTACTATATGTATCTAGGTTGTCAAAAGGGTGTATCTGCAGTATCTCAAGAACGGCCAATGGTATTAAGTTAAAACTTTCAGGAGGTGTTAATGGGGATGTTAATAAGAATCAAAAGCCACTGTCTGCGTGAATGTTGGTGAAACGGTATATATGTAATATCTCTGGGACGGTTAATGGTATTAAATTGAGACTTTCTGGGAATGTTGATGAAGACGTTAAACTATATCTAAAGATATTATGTGCATTCAATTTGTCAAAGGTGTGTACCTGCAATATCTCGGGAGTGACTAATGGTGTTAAATTGAAACTTCCAGGGAATGTTGAAAGGGATGCTTAACTGAATCAACAGTCACTGTGTTCATTTAGATTGTCAAAAGAGCGTAGATGCAGTATCACAGGTACGAGCTGAAGGGCCCGAGTTGGAACTTAGAAGAAATTTATTCATGGGTCAGGGGGATCAAACAGATTTCAAATTTCATTTTCATTTTAGTGCAGCCAGAACAGGCTTATCAGGGGAGATAAGCTCTTGAAGAAAATGGGGCTGTATGGCCATTGATTCTTGGTGCAAACTATTCTTTGGAAATATTTATCTGCCAAATTTTCAGGCCATGAAGATACCTTAATCAAAGTTTCAGAATCAAAGGAGCCACAAAAGCAAACCTGGTTGAATTGTTTGAATGGTTGAATCTTCTTGACAGCCTACTTTTCTTCTTTTTATAACTTAACAAATAAGATAAAATACATTTATCTAAACAGGCAAACAGGAATAAGACAAACGGCCTCTAAGCCTTTTGAAAACCTAAATTTTTTTCGTTCTTAACTGAAAACAAAACACATTTTATACATTTACTCTTTTATTACGTTAATAAATCTAAAATTGATGATACTTCCATGAATGAATACGATTCTTTGGTTCCGTTGTTATGGTGTCGTTCTTTCCTTTTTATTTTATAATTGTTACTGATATTTCGACAAACCAAAATTAAATTCTTCGAAATAAAAATTATTCTAGGTATAATACAAATGACGAACTGGCCATTAGAAGGCTTAAGGGGATGTAGGCCTAAGTTTATTACGGCTTTTTACTTTTCTTTGAAAAACTTATTTTTGTAGTTTTTTTAAATTAATTTCTGTTCGTTTTTGATTGCCAAAGTTTCAAGTTTTTTTTTTACATTTTCCATTTCAAAGTCAATTTTTTCAACATTACAGTTTCAATTTTTTCAACAATTTCTTCAACATTAAATGCCCTTCCTCCCTAGATTTTGAAAAGCGCACTTTTTTTAGCATTGTCATTAAAAAACGATTTCTGGGACATTTTCATTGAAAAGAATGAAGATACATCAAAATTACTCCTAGCTTTCGAAAAATGTATCTTGCCCCTATATCTTTGAATTGGCGTCTCTGATTCATATTACCGGCGCTTTGTACTACGGGATCTAAGCAACAATATACCGTTTTTGAAGGAATAAATTATTAAATAAATCTTTAATTGATTTTTTAACAAAACAATTCATGACACCAGGCTATCCAAACTGGCACCATTGCATCTGATGTGTCACTAGTCAGCTATTTACCAAGGATTCTCCCTACGCCATGGTAGTATATGTTAAATTTCCGTCTTTAAGAATCAACAGATAAGTTTCAAGAAAAAAAAATGTCTCAAATGTTCCAAATGAGGGTGCAGCGTCTTACAAAACTGTTCTTAAAGCACTCAGTGCGAACTATCTCTCTTTTTAGGTAATTAAATAGAAGTTTTTTTAACTGCAGGTAAGTTGTGACATTAAAACTTATGACGAACAGAAATTATTCCGTATACGAAAGGGGTTGTCCCCTCTTCAGTGCCTCGCTCTTTACGCTAAAGTTTTTTATTGTTTTCAAAATTAGAGTTGTGAGAAAGAGTCAAACTTTAGTGTAAAAGAAAAACGAAACATATTCCTGCATGTTTATTGTATTGACAAAATCATTATTTTATTGAGAAATAGTTGTAAATTTATTTTTTTTACGCAAATGACAATATTATTTTGTGAAAATTTATTGTTGCTTTTTAGTAAGATTTAAATTGAATAACTCTCAACACCACATCCCTACTTTTGTCTGGCATATGAAAATAGGTATGTTTTCTTTTTTAATTAGCTCAGATTTTCGGTTGCTCAATTACTCTCGTTATTCCTCATTATATGAAAAATGTCATTTTTTTGTCTTTAAGGGCAAAAGTTTGTTGATTGAGGCAAAAAAATAAATGTGCAAAAAACCTGGTTGCAATCAGCCATACCTTCGAGTGACTTATTAAGTTGTTCCGACCAGTCATCCTTCATCTTATTAATTTTTTTTTCATCAAAGACTGTGAACAAAGTTTATATGTTTTGCTCGTATCTCTCAACAATGCATTAATTGCTGACACAGCAGAGATTTAATTTGACAAAATCATTTGGACCTTCGTGTTTTTCTGATACTTTAAGTGGGAAAAAGAAAGTGAATTGGGATTGAAAAATGGTTTCATTACAGTGACGCTGTGGGTTTCCAAGCTATCTGCGAATATATTTGCTAAATTTTGGGTCTTTGTTCAATTTTACCATTAAAGATGGTTTAATTTTTTTGCAAAGACTTCTAATTTTTCATTTAATTTAAGATAAATTAGGGAAAGTTGAAAGGTGACATAACGAACTTTTTAGGTTGAGCGTGATTAAAACCTAGATACTAATGATATGATATAATTGCTGAAGTTATACAATTTATTCCTAATATCATTTATGATTTAAATTTGGTGTCTCGTTTACAAAGTTATATTACAAAAAAAATACTACAAAAGCCTTGAAAGAAAAAGTATAATCTAACTATCTAATTTGAATAACCGATTAAAGAAATTCGAAGAATTTAAATCATACAAAATAAATATAATCTACACTTTATATACCAGCGCCTATAGTCCTCACTGGGGGGGGGGGGGTATATGAAAAACATTAAAACTATATTTTAGAATGACATAAATAAATTAAATTATCAACGACATGCTTTTCATGAACAGTTGACACTTTGTTTGTTCTGCTTCCTACGCGTTTACCCGGTAGCTATGAGGTTTGTCCTGCTTCCTATGAGGCTTTGTTTGTCCTGCTTCCTACGCGTTTACCCGGTAGCTATGAGGGCAGAAAATGAAATTCCATGTTTTTAAAAGCGCTTCTACTAACTTTGGATAGCCTATATTTGGAGTTGAGTTACGTAGTTTTTCCGTATAAAATTGGAATGAAATAGTACAACCCCCATATGTCATAACAAATAGAAATACATGCATTCATAGAGGAAAGATATAGACCTAAAAAAAAGTTACAATTGGTAGACTGGGACCTCTGAAAGTTAGACTTTTCCTTTTTTAAACTTGTGGGGTCCATATTTTTCATTTAAGAGCCCTAAAGGATATGGTACAACATGACGAATGGTACAACAATGTAGATGCGTATAATCGCCGTGAGACAAAGCCAAGTTCGTGCCTAGTTTTGTATCTTTATCAACTTTGAAATGCAATTACTCCAAACAGCAGTTATTAATTATTGGTTGTAACCTACTAATAACAGTTTTTAAGCGTCTTTTCTGTTAAAACACATTTTTTATGGCGATGCAATATGTGACTGTCCTAGGATAACCAAAAGCTATATGAAAACACTCTTTTTTATTTGTTTGTCGAATCAAACCTGGTAAAAAAAGGTCTCTTAAATAATTTTTTTTTTTAATGAAAGTCAAGAGCGAAAAAAGTGAAACCAAAAACAGACATAAATGGTCCATGTATGAGGAGGGCTAACGCCCCTTCAATCTTGACTCTTTAAAGTTAAATTTAACTGAATAGAAATTATTTCGTATATGAGAAAATTTTCCGATTCGAAGTTTGACTTTTTGCCGGTAATTCCTTAAGAACTACTGTTTTAAACAAGAGGATTTGGAATGGAATCAAATTTATTTTTCATAATGCGTCAAGAGGAGAAGAGCAATTGATGTGAAGTGAAAACAAATTCATTTCAGGGCAAAAGTTTTGAGAAATAAAAGAAGGTCATAATTTCTATTCTCACAGAATTTGGCCTGAATATTCTCTTAAACAAAATTCCAAAACCCTATATGAAAAGATAAGAGCCTAGGAGGGATAAAACCAACGAGGTAAGTTTTTAGCAAGTAAATGAACCTTATTTTACTGTATATTGTTTACATACACTTTTTAGTGCACATGTGCGGTATTTTGTTTCATGGGAAGTCTTAACAGACGCAAAAAAAAACAACACTGAATTACATGAGGAATACAAGAAGATGGTAAAACTCCCTAAATTTTGGGACGTAGCCCGAAGGCCGCTTGACCTGCTTATATGCTTGGCCTTGACATTACTGTAAATAAGCTACTGTACAAGGCAGCACTTGATAGATATAGTAGAAGAGAATGTGAAAATTGCGAAAAACAAAACGAACAAGGTAAATTTTTGCCCAATTGGGGAACTGAAAAGGTATCTGAGAAAGAAAGGTCATGAGACTTTTGTTTCATGCCTTAAACTGTCGTATGCATGTCAGTGTTTCAAAGTCTGGTTTTCAAGAGCTGTATCCAAAGAGTAAATTATGATTGTTTTTTTTTAGAATCTATTATTTCTGAGATGTTTTCCAAGCCTAACAAGGGAAGTGATAAGTCCTGAAATAAATCAAAGAGAAATAGAGCTGAAAGGTCCTGTAAAAGCTTTAGGGCTTCTCCTTTGCTCCAAACTCTGCTCACTAAACAAGGATGTAGTTCCAGTGTTTTTATCGAGGGGAGGCAGAAGGGTCCATATCTGGAAAGTCAAGAGACATGGGTTATATAATATTTTCCTCTAAATTATTGGGATACTTCTCGCCTTGCCCCTCCCCCAAATGACGCCCCTGTCTCTACAGCTATAATGTCTCCTATGTTTATGGTAAACAATCCTAATGCTAAATTTAAAATATTTCTTGAGGCCGAGGAACTACAACATTTTACAAATTAAAATTAAAAGTCCTAGCCTTTAGAGGCTCTACAGAGGTGTAATCTAAATTTCAATTGGCGTCACTTCTGTTTGTTTTGTGTTTAGAATTAGAGTTATTTATTTCATCAATAAATTTTCAACATGATACTTCAACATAGTCTCCCCCTAAGGCTTTATGACCAGGAAAGAATAGGAGAGAAACAAAAATGGGACAGATATAGCAAAAAAACGTTTTCAATACAATGCATTCACACCTTTAAGAGGCTCAACATACACAAACACACTCACACACACACACACACACATATATATATATATATATATATATATATATATATATATATATATATATATATATATATATATATATATATATACATATATATATATATACACTCAAACACAAAATCTATAATCTAATCGCCCACTTTAGCAATCCCAAATATTACAAATTAGACAGGGTCATAATACCTGACTCCACCAACTTGAATAACCATCTAACCCAATCTAGAGATGTCCTCTTCAGGGAAAAACAGGATAAACTTAATTGCTAACTCGAAATGCTCTAACATACTTTTTGAAGATATCAAACAAGTGGCGGCTCCGTGCAGACTCTAGGAGAGTGTTCCATTTCATATTGTAAGCCACCAGAGGGTTGCAGTCAGACCGTTTTAATGGAGCATATGATATCTCTAAGTTGTTGTAAGTGCGGAAATGATAAGTTGATAGCTCTGAAATAAATGATATATTACTGCTTAGGGCAGTAGGAAGCTGACCATCTAACTTTAAAAAGTAAAAGATGCACATGATAAATAATATAGACATATCAAGTCAAGCAAGAATTTAATTCGGGAACTGTTAGTGTCCTGAATAAGAGTCCTTGCTTTATCATAAAGTTTTGAATGTGGCTTCGGTGACGAAGGTAGAAGTCGACAACCATACAAGAACCTTGGAAATATGTGTTTAATTTTTTTTAAGAATTTTGATGTTTCTGGAGACTGTCATTTAATCAGGTCAATATGATCCCTGAAAGGAAAATTTCATCAAGCAAAATCGTATGCATCGATCCTTAGGTCTACAATGGGAACCCCTTGATGCGTGTATTTCATTTAATCCAGAGCAAGTCTTTGAACTCTTGAGGAAAAAAAACATGGCTTTTCAATATTTAAGGCAAGGCAATTAAAATAAAACCCCTTAATTACTCTTCCAAAAAGGGTAATAATCTTTTAACAGAGGTCAGACTCAGTTTTTTGGGTGTGCCAAAAGTACTGTCATCAGCAACATCAATAAGTGGGTCCAAGAAAGATAAAGTCTAGTCACAATTAGTTACAGATCCAGGTTAACAAAGACAACAGTAAGTGGTGGGTTTTAGATTTTCAATCGTAGTTATGAGTGCATTAGCATAAATTAAAAAGAATATCGTCCCTATCACAGATAATAGCGGAACACCAAACTCTATTTTAGACGGGTTGGAAAAGAACGGATTAACCGATACGACTTGACCAGATAAATATGATAGACACCAAGAATAAATGCTTTCTTGTATTCGTCTGATATTCATTTTAATCGATGTTCTTTTAAGTTCCATCTATTTGTTTTAATGTAATTACTTTTCGTTTAATTCTTGACTTGTTGTACAACTTTCTTTCTGCTTGTCGTAGGTATTAATTTCACCCTTAACTTTTCTTCTAAAAACATCCCTGGTAAAACATTGAAAAAAAGTAATTTCTGTTCCTTGTTTAATTGACCTAAGTATGGGTTAATTCTAAGACAATTCGTGAGGTTGTTTCAGCTCTTCAAGTCAAAAATTAAAAAACTGGAGTGTAATTTAAATTCAGGTAAAACTTGAATTCTAGTTAAAAACCCAAACTCGTATTTTTGACAATTTTCTAATGAAAAATTATCTTACTTGAAAATTTAGGGTATCCAGAAGGTTACTTTCAGTTATATATGAAGTCATCCTACCCTAATCCCTTGGGTAAGATTAAATATGGACGGGTCTTAACCAGTTAATTTATCCAAAACAAAATTGACAAACTCAAAACGCAGCTTCAATCTTGTTATATCACTTTCTAAAATCAATGATACTTTTTTCGTTCATACTGTAATTTTTTACGCGTTTCAATTTGCTTATTCACTGCAATATCGTATACTGCATCTTCACTCTCCGTAGTGACCTTCCAGAGGGGATGTCCCAATTAATCAACCCTAAGAGGCCGTTTATAACTTTTCCAGACATATGATAGGACACAATGTTTTATTTTGGAAAACAAAGCGATCCATACAACGCATGATTTATTTGAACTTTTAATCTGAGCTTATAATACACAAGACAATGATCTGAGTCTACAGTTTAATTTTTCTTTATGCATTAACTTTAATTAAAGGTATCAAAGATGGACTACTTTTTAAGGATTAATCGCCAAATGGTTTACCTCTACTGGATCTTAAGAGGGGTTTTTATATTGTAGGGTAGCAGGGGGTTAGGAATAGGATATAAACTCTCCCTGTATTGTGTACCTATTCTGAAAGAGTGTCAAAGACACATTTTCAGACAGGTTTTTTTTTCTAACCTTTTTTTTCTTTTTTTTCTAATAATTAACTTTAATGCATTATATTAACTTACAACAAGTTTTTTTCTTTTATTGCTCTTTAATGATGTTTTGTTACATTTTCGTACATTTCTTTAACACTCCTAACTTCAGTTTTTCAGCTTTATCTACGCTCTTACACCAAGCTATATTAGTCAAAAGGCTTTCTTATATTAATTTCAAGTATTTTTTTTTTCTTTTTGATTGCTCTTTAACCTTGTTTTTGTATTTTCGTACACTTCCTTATCACTCCTAACCTTAGTTTTTCAGCTTTATCTATCTTCCTACGCCAACCTTTATTAGTCAGAAGACTTTTCAATTTTAAATTATTTTGTTTTCTTCTATTGCATTTTAACCATGTTTTAATTTTTTTTTTCACACCTTTAGTAGTTCTAGCCTTAGTTATTTAGCTTTGCCTACGCTCCTACACCAAGCTATACTGGCCAAAAGGTTTTGTTATATTTATCTCAAACAATTATCTTCTTTATTTCTCCCGAACCTTGTTTTTTTACACTTTCGTCCATTCCTTTAGCCCTCCTAACCTTGGTTTGTCAGCTTTTACCTATGCTCCTACAACAAGCTAAATTAATCAAAAACCTTTGTTATATTAACTTCAAACAATTTGTTTTTATTATATTGTTTTTTAATCATGTTTTATTTTACATTTTCGTAAACTCCCTTAACATTCTTAATCTTAGTTTTTCAGATTTGCCTTTATTCTTACAACGAGCTAAAACTGTCAAAGGGCTTTGTAACATTAATGTCAAACAAATTTCTTTCTTTTATTACTACTACTACTAACAACTCACCACAGCACCAAGCCGCCTGAGGCCAACACAGCTAGGTACGTCCCCCCTTCATCCTAGTCTGCTAAAAGCCTCCCTCTTTACACCCTCCCAAGAAGTTCCTGTTTCCTTTAAATCTTTCTATATGACTCTAGATTTCCTAAATCTTTCTATATCCTCCTACCCCAGCCGCGAGCGACCTGCTTTTCATTTAGCCCTAGACGGTTGGCCGAAAAGGCTAGTATTCGGCAATATGTCATCCTTCATCCGCAGAACGTGTCCTAGCTATCTCAACCTTTCTCTCATTATAGCTCTAGAAAGCGGGATCGAACCACACTTTTCGTAGAGTCTACTGTTTGAAATGCAGTCAGTCAGCCGGGAACCGAGAAGAATCTGTAGGCAATTTCTCTAGAAAACACCTAGCAAATCTTTGTCCGCTTTTCGGAGTGTCCATGCTTCAGAGCCATATTTGACCACTGTTATCACTGTAGCTTCCAATATTCTAATCTTGGTTTGCCGACTTTTTATTCTTCCAAACTTTTTTTAAGTGTGAAAAAATGCCCTGAGCCTTGGCTATTCTACTTTTAGTATCTTCATTGCTCCCACCGTCTTTACTAATAATGAAACAAACAAAAAAGTTTTTTTAACAGCAAGTAAGGACTGCCATTAAAACTTAAAACGAACAGAAATTATTCCTTATATGAAAAGGGTTGTCCCCTCCTCAACGCCCCCTTTTTACGCTTAAGCTTGACTCTTTCTCACAACTCTACTTTTAAAACATAAAAAACTTTAGCGTAAAGAGTGAGGTGTTGAGGAGGGGCAACCCCTTTCATATACGGAATAATTTTTGTTTGGTTTAAATGTTAATGTCGCTTCTTACTTACAGTTAAAAAAAACTTGTTTTTTATTTAATTTCTGAACGTTTTTGAATCAATGCATGTTTTGATTTTGGCTCACCGCACATGAATAATTAAAATGAAATATGTATATTATTGTTTTTTTGGCTCTATGGCCTTCTCATAGTTTTGATCAGACGATTTTGATAAGAAAGGGGTTGGGATAGGAGGCCTAGTTGCCCTCCAATTTTCGGTTACTTAAAAAGGCAACTAGAACTTTTTATTTATTTACGAATTGTTTTATTAGTAATAAATATACGTAACTTACGAATTAACGTACGTAACAAACTTCTATATTTTTATATTTTTATAACGTATATGGGGAGGGGGGTTCTCCCCTCGTCAATGTCTCGCTCTTTACACTAAAGCTTGAATTTTGTCCCAATTCCTTAGGAATGACCCCTGAATCACAAAGGCCGTGGAATAAATAGTTGAAATTGCTAAAAATTCTTTACCGTAAAGAGCGAGCTTTCTGTTCGTTTTAAGTTTTAATGCTGTTCCTTACTTTTAGTTGAAAAAACTTTTATTTATTTATTGTCTCATTGTTTTTTCTTAAATAATACTAGAAAATCCTGCGTCCCCTTCATGGAAATTCTCTTCCCTCGTGATAAGTTCCTCCATGTAAATATCCTACAACGTAACTTTTGATCCGGTGACAGGGAAAAATAAGCGTGGGAGGAGGCCTAGGTGCCCTCCAATTTTGTTGGTCACCTAAGAAGGCCACTAGAACTTTTAATTTCATTTAGAATGAGTCCTCTTTTGGCATTCTAGGACAACTGGGTCGATATGATCACCCCTGAAAAAAAAAACAACAAATAAACACGCATCCGTAATCTGTCTTATGGAAAAAAAAAATACAAATTCCACATTTTTGTAGATAGGAGCTTGAAACTTCTACAGTGCAATTCTCTAATACGCTGAATCTGATTGTGTAATTTTCGTTGAGATTCTATGACCTTTAGGGAGTGTTTCCCCCTATTTTCTAAAATAGGGCAAATTTTCTCAGGCTCGTAACTTTTGATGGGTAAGACTAAACTTGATGAAACTTGATAAAAATACAATTATTTTGATGTAATTACCCAAAGTCTTTTTTCATCTTTACTTATTCTTAGCCTTAGTGACTTAGTCTTGACGTATGAAAACAAGAAAGGAAAAAATAAATGAAAAGAGAAAAATCAAATATGTGAAAACGAGGATTTTGTAAGCCAGTAGCAAAATATGAAAATGGAAATCAAGCAAATATTTCGACAAGGGCATCCGCCAAGTCGTCCTCAGTGCTAAAAAAAAAAATTAAGAAAGAGGAAAATAAACAAAAGAAAAACAACAACAAAATCTAACCTTCTTAAGTGAACTCTACGAGAGGAGAAAAGATACACTGACTGTCATTGAAAAGACATTGATTGTCTTTTCTCCTCTCGTAGAGTTCACTTAAGAAGGTTAGATTTTGTTGCTGTTTTTCCTTTGTTTTTTTTTCCTCTTTCCTATTTTTTGAGCACTGAGGACGACTTGGCAGAGATCCTTGTCGGAATATTTGCTTGATTGTCATTTTAATATTTTGCTACTGGCTTACAAAATCCTTATTTTTCACCTATTTGATTTTTCATTTTTCATTTGTTATTTCCTTTCTTGTTTTCATAAGTCCTATATAGCCAGTATGGCCTCAGAACGTATTTATGACTTAGTCTTCACTTAAGAAGGTTAGATTTTGTTGCTGTTTTTCCTTTTTTTTTTTTTCCTCTTTTTTTTTTAGCACTGAGGACGACTTGGCAGAGATCCTTGTCGGAATATTTGCTTGATTGTCATTTTAATATTTTGCTACTGGCTTACAAAACCCTTGTTTTTCACCTATTTGATTTTTCTCTTTTCATTTGTTATTTCCTTTCTTGTTTTCATAAGTCATATATAGCCAGTATGGCCTCAGAACGTATTTATGACTTAGTCTTCTTAACATTAATTTTTAAACCTATTCTACCACCCTGATCTCGAAAATCTCTAAAAGCTCATCCATTTTGCTCACAGTTTTATCTAGAATGCTTAAATTATCAGCATGAACTAAGTCCAGGAGAATTTTTCCTCCCCATTTGATTCCGTGGTTTCCCATTGCCTTTCCTGTCCTCCTTAAGACGAAGCCATTAATATGATCCATATTAAGGGGATAGAGCACAACCCTGCTTACCTCCTGATTTAATGTAAAACCAGCTACTAACCTCGTTTCCTACTTTAGCCGCAGCAGTTTTTTTTTGTCTCGTACATAGCACTGATCACTTTTCAATCATGAACCTAATTGTACTTTTCAATCATCAACCTAAGAGTGAAAACTTGGTCGACACATCCTCTACCTTTTCTAAAACCGCACTGTTCTTTTACAACTGTGTCATCAGCATCTCTCAGTCTAAAAACTATCATATTACTAACTAATTTCTTACCTACAGAGACCCCACTAATGCCTTGATAACTACCAAACTCACTCTTATCAGCGGATTTTTAAAGTTTAGGTCTTAAAAATTTATACTTTTTAAGTTTTTCTGTTAATATTCTTTTTTACTTTTAAACTTATAAGAATTTTAGTTTTTCTATATTTTAGTTTAACTTTCAGGTTTAAACTTTTTAAAGTTTTACTGTCAAAGTTACAAGCTTATCACGGAGAAATTTATTGGGTCTAAACATGATGAGAGCAGATACTCAAAAGAGCGTTCCACATTTTATCAGATTGAGTTATTCACTTTAGACGGTGAATCATCCATTTGGCCTTTTTTCATCTGCGCAAAAATAACATCTCACATGGGAGATATAGAGCATAGTAATACCATCATTATTAAAATTGGTCATTCTTTCATTTTCGTAAACTCCTCTAACACCATTTCTTTTAACAAGTTTTTTTAAGTTTTGTTTTTCCATTTGTTAAATTTCCTGGCTTTTATTGGTCTTTAAAATTGTTATTTCTTTTTAGTTTCATACATTCGTTGAATAGTCCTAATCCTAAAAATAAAAGAATCTTAACAACTTAATGCAAAAGAAAAAACAATGTCATATAAAATATTACATATTATTGATATCATTGAACAACTTTGGATGTTTAGAATCCCTTCTATAGAATAACTCGTCATGCTCTCTCGTGAAAGAACACTTTTTCTCATCTCTTCGTTCGTATTCAACACAATGTTCATGCTTACATCTTGGGTTATACACATTTTTCTTTGAGGTTTCATCCACAAAAACATCGCGCGTTTCATCACGGTATACTGTATGCAGTAGCTGCAGTGGTAGTAGTAGTAGTACTAGCAGGGGTAGCAGTAGTAATAGTAGTGGTAGTAGTAGTAGTAGTTGTAGTAACCTGCAGATATTGCCTTTTTGGTCAAATAACTACCCCCTTCATCAGTTTTGAAAGTTCAAATTGAACACACTCAGTCATTCCTGAGGTACGCCGTTTTAAATTTTCAGTCAACCTGGCTGAGATTCTACGCAGGCATGACTTGCTGAAAGATAACAAACAAATATTATAAGAGAAGCATACTTACTCCCGCCGTTTACCCGTAGACAAAATTACTGAATTTCAAATATGCGGAAAAAAGTAGCTATCCCAAATTTTGATTCAATGTGTTTCGGGAATTATTGGGTGTGGTGGTGGGCTTGGCACCAGAAATTTCCATTTCCAGTTGAAGGAGCTACTTTAGGAGTTTCTACGATAGCCCGATCTATACGAAGTACCTTGGTGAAACATAAAGTAAATAATACATTATACACATATTACTCTTTACTCAGGTAGCACGATTGTGCTGCCTCTGACAAAGAAGAATTTGCAGCAATAATAGGCAAAAAATTTACCCAAAATTGTTTGGCCCTTTTTAGGGGATCTGATATATTTATCCTATTTTATACACACTGGATTGCTCCTGAACCAACGAGTTGAGGGGGTAAGTTTTAAACTAATCAGAAAAATACCGGCCCTTTTCTTTACCCATTTTTGAAAGGACCATATTAGTGAACCGTTTATTTCCTAAATTGGGCTCTTCTTGGCCCAGGATTTACACCTACAGTTTCCAGACTGATCAGAAACATACTTAGTCTGACAATGATCCTTAAAAGTATAAAGACAATAAAAAACAGCCTTTGTCCTTGTATTGTATCACAATTCAGAGGGTGGTTCGTGCCCCGAACTAAAAAATTCGTGTGCAATAGCATCTACTTGGACAGGGGCCTCAAGTCTTAAGCTTCCAATCGCTCAGAAAAAAGGTTTTTTGGCCCTTTTTTGGGCTCTATGTTTAGGTAAAGTCACACAATTATATTTTTTTTGTGTAGAACTTTTATGTAAATGTTTCAAACCAATTTAAAAAAAATCTGCCACTAGTTTTAAGGCTGTGCACTGGCAAACAGATTTTTTTGTGCATGAGTGCCCCCTTGGACCAGATATTTAAAGCTGTAAGTTTCAAACTGATCGTGGAAAACAAGTCTCTTAGTCCATTACTGGTTCCCTCCATAATGCTTTTCTCTCCAAAACTATTCAATCGTTATTAAATGAACTTATTCAAATTCATTCTCTGACAAGGAATCTTGAAAGTTTCAAGCATATTTGAAAAACAGTTTTAGGACCAGTCGCAGCTCAATCTTTGAAGGGTCCGAGGGGCAGCCTTCGGCCCATTTCTTACAAGGTAAACTGCCCTAGTGTTTGTGGTACCCATAGCCCAAGGACTTAAACATATGATTTTCAAGGGAGTTCGGAAAAGAAGTTGTCCTTTCTGCGGTCCCAGTTTCTTCTATTTGGTGGGGGGGGTGCGTTCAAACTTAAATTGTTTTTGTATATTAGGGCACCTTTGGCCCAGGGACTTACATGCTTAAACCTCAATTGGTTTGAATAAAGATTGGAACTGTTTCGGGCCCTGAATAGCAATAACAATTGACGAGAAGAAGGGGAGGGCTTGATGCTCTCAATCATTCACAATCCTTTAAGATTACACTAGAAATTTCATTTTCCAGCTGAATGAGGCCCCCTCCAAAGTTTCTACTGTCAGTTTTACACGAGAAATAGTTAGGGGGACGAGGGGTGAAATAATAATACATGACTCTGAACCAGGCATGACTCTTAACTGACTCTTAACAGGTTATACCGAGTGGTATAATGGGAGTGATAATAGCGCGTCAATTGTCAATTTGCTTTCGATGCTATATTTATTTACTATTTTTATTTGCCACTTGGCCAACCCCTTTTACTGAATGGTATCTTTTCAAGCCATAAAGGTGTATCAGACTTCCACTTTAAACAACGAGGTTTTTCATCTTTGCTTTTTTCTTTCTTTCTTAGCATGCAGCAGTTCCATTTTCTTTTTGTTTTGGTCAAAATATGGGTTATAAGCTCGTCAATATTCTTACCATGAATTAACATCATTTCGAAACAGTTCATTGAATTTAGGTCACTTTGCTAAACTATTCTTAGTGACTATACATATTTAACATTTGCCATCTTTTGATATTTACATGGCATATTTTCACAAAGATTTATAGGACCGCGTAGATAATTACAGACCATCCAATCTGAGAACTGGAATATTTCTATGTCAGAATATTGTTTATTGAATTTTCAATAGCAAGTGATCCTTTTGCTATTTTCAATAGCAAGAGTTCTACACATTGTTCGTTTTTTTGTTACTAGTACATTTTTAGTTACTAGCTACTAGTTACTAAAAGACCAAATTTAACACGGTGAAAAGAAAGACACTTTTATTTAATCGCTTTCGCAAAACAACTTCAATTTAATTTAATTTATTCTCTGAAAAAAAGAAAATCTATTAGAGTGTTGTCTGTCTGGGTATTCATGACGTGTTAAATATGAATTTTTCTTTTTTTGATTAAGGGCCTTAAAAGGACTTTTTACAAAGTCGTGACCCATTTATATCGCTTTTTCATATTAGAAAACGAACAATTATCATATTACAAGCAACTATATCAACTGACAATAATTTTATATATGTATATTTGTTCCCCTGATGTACAAATTATTATTGCAATTTTTGTACCGTAATGCAAAGTACTTAAGGTCGTGATTAAGTGAACTGATGGAACTTGAAAATCCCATGTTAAATTAAAAATTTATATTTAAAAAGTACTCAAGCATTCATTGGCGGAAGATACCGCTTTTAATATCAGGCTGTAGCCTCTTGAAGATGCTAAAAAATGTTTGCTATGATTTTGCTCTATTTCCTCTAATTGCTTAGAAATCTTAGAAAATGTCTTAAAAAATCTTAGAACTCTTTATCGCAATTTTACTCTATGAAGAATAGAACAAAATCGGTGCTATCATGAGCAGAAGACAATAACCTGTAAGATGATTGCAACCATTTTTCAATGTATTTTCCTGTTTTCGAACAGTCCCATAGAATATTTTCAGCTACCTGAAATTTTTACAAGTTTTTTGCCAGAAAGAATCGTTTCAGATTGCCTTAGAGACCAAATTGACAAGCTGGTACAATTAACCTGCTATTTCCGCCAATGAATAAGTGCTATTTGAAGGGTTTTTGACAATCGACGGTCTCTAGAGGATTGAGAGACAGAAGGCTACTCAAACTTCAATTTTGAATATCGATGTTTTCAAGCTCACTTAATCACGGCCTTAATGCGAAACAACTACAAATCTGAGAACCACATTACGACTATCAACAGGAATGTATTTCTCTAAAGGCTCAGAAACAACCGATTTGTCAACAAAAAAAATTATGTTTTGAAATTCTAGCTACTTATGCTAAAGGCTTTCAACCTTCGAGGGTCTCTGGTTTCAGTCAGTAGACGATTTATAAAAAGAATAGGTGGCTGGGGTAGTGATAAAGAATTTTTTCGAAGTCGTTATGTCTCCATATCATTTTCACGCCAGAAAATGGCAGTATGCCAATTTTCATAAGAAAAAACTCGAGTGCAGTTCAGACAACTTATAGGGGCACTTATTACACTCGCATCGTCTGCTAAACTCCAATTATGAAAAGGGAACAAGATATCAACTAAAAAAGCATGTTATTTTTGCTAAATTTAAGAGACGTAGGTTAAATTGAATTTTAGCATGTAATGCTCCGGTAAATTTAACTTATCTATGTGTTAAATAAAAGGGATATATAATATTTTTTCCTTATAGTAAATAAAAATAGGTTAAAAAGGAAAACTTGATTGTAATCACGGATTTTTGTGTGAATTCCCTCTCCCTTAGTAGGGTCAGATGTAACCCAAGACAAATAACTAAAAGTTTACTAGTTGTCTGGCTTTTTTCCTTTAACGTAGTGTGTTATTATACATATTACTCTTATAAACAATACAGGCTAAATTCCCCCCAAAATTTTAGTTTATCTACATTTTGCTGTCTTGAAAAGAGGTTAGATTAGGAAAATGAAACTTTCAAAGACGGGTCTCCAAACCTGTCTAAGGAAGCTATTTTGAAGCCATATTTTTCGAATATGCATGGCTTTTTAAACTAGAATTTATTCTTTTTTTAGAACCTTTCTCTTATTATGTTTCTTTTGTGCAAAACTATTTTTGCTCAAGTGTGAAGAATGTTTTTAATTTACTATGTTAGAAAAAGAATAAAAACTCAAAGAATCCCAAACGTGCATAGTACCCAAGATAAATACCAATTTCAGGGCGAGAATGCTACCCTTTTGGCTCCCAGCTCGTATGGCAGTGAAGTTAGGGGGCCTTCGAGAGCTGTACCCCCTGCGCAAGGCGAAGACGGAGTTTCCACCTCTTTTAGAACTCCCCAGTCCCATAAAAATGAAGTTAAGGGCTCTTCTATACCCAAAGTAAGTAAAAGCATTGGTATTTTAGGTAAAAGCTATTCACTGAGCGTTAAAAAATTTTCTGTTTTTTTTTTCTAGTTTTACCGTTCTTTTGATAAAACGCAGTTGTGACGACCATTGCAGCTGGGAAGGCACTGGTGTGGAAGACGTCAGAGAATTTAAGTACCTCGATGTACATTTACCAAAGATCGGATTTGTGATAAAGAAGTCTTGCTATGCATAGCGCAGGCAGGTGGATCTCTTTATCACCTGAGGAATAGTTGGAGATGTAGATAATACTCTTAGAAGTTGAAATTGCGATTGTTTAAGAGTAATGAACTCTACTTTTATATGGATGCGAGTCCTGGAGCCTTTCAAAGAATGCTAAGACAACACTACTTGGCTTCAAGAATAATTGCTTACGTAGAATCTTTGAGGTACATCATACTGAAAGAGTAACGTACGGTTAGATAAAGGCTGATACATGACAACCACTGGTGACTGACGAGATCAGACTGAGAAGATAGAAATATTAGGAACATATGATCCACATGAGCGAAGGACACTTTCCGCACGATTTATGGTGTTGGACCCCTCCCAGCATTCGAAGGCTTGGAAGACAACACAGCACACTTGGTTAATTCCTTGGGATAAAGACACGAGTCTCCAAACTACTCTGAACGAACTTAGGTCTTTAATACGAGATCAGTCAAGCTGGAGGACAACCGTCGCTGCCCTCTGTGCCCCAGGTGTAAAAAGATCTAAGTCTACGTAATTAAGTCTAGCTATTGTATATTCTTCTTAGCTTAATAAAGGCTTTGAGGAACTTTTTGCTAAAAAAAAAAAAGAATTATGCTAGATTAAATTCTAAGACTATTAGAACATTGATACTATCTCCTATCTTTAAAAAGTAACGCATTCTTTTTGGTTTACAATGGGGGTCTTACCGATAGTTATAAAGGGGACTGAAGACCCCCTCGGCCTTATAAGAGAGAACGAGTTAAAAATAGTTAAGAATAAGACATTTTTTGGGTTTATAAAAAGGGGAAATAACAAGGATCTTACTGCTTCTAAAAGTAACGCATTCTAGTGTTGAAAACTCAGCGTTTTAGTGTTGAAAGGAGGCCATGGCTATAAGAAGGAGATTTGAGCAGTCACGGGTCCTTAGATTAATTAATAAAAAAAACTAGTTTTTTAACTGAAAGTAAGGAGCAACATTAAAACTTAAAACGAACATAAATTACTCCGTATATGAAATGGGTTGTCCCCTCCGCAATCCCTCGCTCTTTACGCTAAAGCTTTTAATTGTTTTAAAAAGCAAAATTGTGGCAAAGAGTAAAACTTTAGCGTAAAGAGCGAGGGATTGCGGAGGGGACAGCCCATTTCATATACTGAGTAATTTCTGTTCGTTTTAAGTTTTAATGTCACTCCTTACTTTCAGTTAAAAAACTAATTTTTTTTATTTAATTTCTGAACGTTTTTGAATTAATGCATGTTTAATTTTGGCTCTACACACATAAATTATTAAAATGAAATTTGTATATTAATTCCTTTTTTGGATAAATGGCTATCTCTTAGTTTCGATCAGACGATTTTGAGAAATAAGGGGTGGGGAAGGAGGCCTAGTTGCCCTGCAGTTTTTCAGTTACATAAAAAGACAACTATAAATTTTAATTTTTAACGAATGTTTTTATTAGTAAAAATATACGTAACTTAAGAATTAACTTACGTAACAAACTTTTATATTCTTAAATTTTTGTTATGTTTATGAGGGGGTTTGTACCCTCGTTAATACCTCACTCTTTACACTAAATCGTAAGTTTTGTCGTAATTCTTTAAGAATGACCCCTGAATCAGAAAGGCTGAAGAATAAATACTTAAAATTACTAAAAATACTATAGCATAAAGAGCGAGGTATTTATCTCCTCCTAAATACCTCGCTCTTTATGCTAAAGTATTTTTAGCACCCCTCATATGCGTAATAATCTCTTTTCGTTTTAAGTTTCAATGCTACTCCTTACTTTCAATTGAAAAAACTTTTCCATGTTTATTTTTTCATTGTTTTTTTATAGTAATTTTAGAAAATCCTGCGCCCTTTTCATTGAATATCTGTTCCCCCATGACATATTCCTCCAAGGAAAAATCCTCCCACATAGCCCCCTCCCCTCAACCCCACCCCCAAAACCAAAAAATCCCCTGAAAACGTCTCTACACTTCCCAATAACCATTATAATATGTAAACACTGGTCGAAGTTTGTAACTTGCAGCCCCTCCCCCAGGGACTGTGGGGGAGTAAGTCATTCCCAAAGACATAGTTATTACGGTTTTTGACAATACGAAACAAAATGGCTATCTCAAAATTTTGATCTATTGACTTTGGAGAAAAAATGAGCGTGGGAAGGGGCCTAGGTGCCCTCCAAATTTTTTGGTCACTTAAAAAGGGCACTAGAACTTTTCATTTCCGTTAGAATGAGCCCTCTTGCGACATTCTAGGACCACTTGGTCGATATGATGACCCCTGGGGAAAAGAAAAAAAACAAAAAAAAACAACAATAAACACGCACCCGTGATTTGTCTTCTGGCAAGAAATACGAAATTCAACATTTTTGTAGATAGGAGCTTGAAATTTTTGCTATAGGGTTCTCTGATACGCCGAATGCGATGGTGTGATTTGTCGTTAAGATTCTATGACTTTTAGGGGGTGTTTTTCCCTATTGTCCAAAATAAGGCAAATTTTCTCAGGCTTGTAACTTTTGATAAAAGACTAAATTTGATGAAACTTATATATTTAAAATCAGCATGAAATTCGATTCTTTTGATGTATATTTTAGTATCAAAATTCCGTTTTTTAGAGTTTCGTTTACTATTGAGCCGGGTCGCTCCTTACTACAGTTCGTTACCACGAACTGTTTGATATTCTTCTTTTTCAGTATAATAACATACTCTTTTCACAACTTAAAATTATAAGTGTTTCAGGGGGAAACAAAATTTCGATTCTTTTTTCGGACTCTAATAGAAATGCCTGCATGGATTGATGATCTGCTGACAAATTTTTTTGGTATAGAAAAAGCACCAATAGACACTAACAACCCCACCGTATGTATTTTTAAGACTCTTTAGAACATTATAACAGTACTGATTGATAAATCATTAGGAGAATCCGCTTTGTCAAGAAATGCTTCAATCTACGAAGCAATACAACTCCTCGGGCAATTTCTGAAGAAATAACATCACTGTGATGCTTCAATGAAAAGTTTGAATCAATGAAAAATCCTAAGTATCGCACTATATAAAATTGCTGAATAGGCTTTCTGGATAAAATAACTACATCTCTAGAATCAACTGGCATGCCTACTCTGCAGAAAGTCGGTAGAAATCACTTTTTCACGCTGACATACAGAAAACTAAGGTTCATAAAAACCTCAAACCTTTGTCAACGCATAATTTGCTTTCAGCACAATCTCTTCGATCGATTTAGCACATACTGTCAAAGCTATATCATCAGCAATGGTGGTTACACAGACATCTTGAAGATAAAAAAGCATCGCATTTACGTACACAAGATAAAGCAAGGGACATAAAACAAAACCTTGCGGATCTCCACATTTTATTCGATAAAAAGATGAAGTCACATCATTAAGTACTGCACACAGGGATCTTCCAAGGAGATGACTTTTAAACCACTGTAAAGAAGTGCCGCGAATTTCCAGACACTCGAGTCGGTCCAGCAACATCTTGAAATCCACAGTATTAAATGCTCTCCTTATATCAATAAAAACTGACATCGGTAAGTACCCTTTATCCAGCGCACCACTAACACATTCCACCAGATGCTACAAGGCATGAGTTATGACCCAAAATCGGAAGATCCGATACTCAAAATAGAGTATCCCTTTCGGAACCCAAATTGGGTTTCACTTAATAATTTGTTAACCTGGAGAAAATCATATAGGCGTTTATATATAATTTTTTCTAACATATTTCAGAAAAGAGGTAAAATTGAAATCGGTTTACCAGTTTTCAATATCGCTTTCGTAGCCACCCTTGTGGAGGATTATGACCTTCGGGACTTTAAACTGTTCAGGGAACTTACCCTTTTCTAGAGAAAGATTAATAATAAACACCAGACAGGGTAGTATGTACCCTAAAATTGCTTTAAGCCCTCGAAGAGTTAAGCCATCCACTCAGCTGAATTAGAGTTCAGTGACTTCACAATTTTAGCTACTTCGTCACTAGTGCACAAGATATACTTTGTATTTCTTGATACTTGTCATAAACACTAGCTTGCACTTCAGGATCAATATCCGAGAAAAATTTCCCGAATTTATTAACAGTTGCACTTTTACCATCAAGGTCATAACCGCTTAAACACACTTCTTCATTCTTCTTATCTCCTTTGTTTGCTTTTATGTTGTATCTTCAGTTAATTGCATTGGACGAGTGAAGTTTATTGTTTGTCTCCGCGAATTGTTATTTTGTTTTCCATGTGCCCTATTCCGCTGTTTCTTGTTTTGTTTCAGTGTACTTTCTTTTTTTGTTTTCTTTCTTATCTATCTTAAAAAATGCAAAGTTCTTGTTCTGCTGCTTCTCCTTTTACAGCACCATTGTTTGGTATTGAGCGTTTGATCTTTTCGAATTTATGTCCATCACCAGAGGATCCGGTATGTTGCGCGCTTTTAACTATTTCTCATGCATTTGGATACTATTTGGCAAGTAATTTAAAAGCAAATTATTCAGTTAAGTAATTTTTTTGATATGTCTGATAGACTGAAACGGTTTGAGAGATACTCTACTGAGTTGAGTAAAATATTAAATTCAATAAATATAGGTGATGATCTAGCCCAAGACCCTCTTGTTGATAATTCACCCCGTAACAAGTTTCTTTTACCTGAAAAAATTATTCCTGTTAATAATGGCCTTTTTAGACTTGCGAGTTGGAATTGTTGTGGGGTGCTTTCTAGCCTAGATTTTTTTATCTACGTTCCTTCCTGGTAATGGGATAGGAGTTATGGGGCTTTGTGAGACTTTTTTGAACGCAAATACCCTGAATGCGGCAAATATTCAAGGATACCAAATACTTCAGAAAAACAGATTGAATAATCAGAAAGGAGGACTTGCATTCTACATCCATACTTCTTTGCATTTTGAAGAAATTAAAGATTTTGACTCTCTATATGAAGAAATGCTGTTCAAATTTCTGGTTATCGAAGTCACCATAGCGCCTGAGAAGGTTCTTTTATGCATGTTCTACCGCCCTCCTAGCTCTAGCACCAAGAAATATTTGGATATATTTGAAGAATTTGCAAAAATGGTCAGTTCCAAGAAAAGAAAAATCATTCTCATGGGAGACTTTAACATTGACACTTCTTCAGTAAGCCATGACTCAAGTACTTCTGCGCCTTCGAGTACTCTGGCTACAGACTTCCTTACTACATCATTGGCTGCTGGCTTTGTTCCATCCTTCTGGATTCCAACTCGGGTTACAAATCAAAATGCATCTATTATTGATAATCAACTTGTAAATTTCCCTGTTGGGTCATGTGACGTAATACTTACGGATGTGTCTGATCATTTTATTCTCATGAGCGAGTTTCTCCAGGAAAGGGTCAAATGAAAAAATCTAGAAGGATGGGTCAAGGTTCGGTTAAGCTATTAAATGCCAAGTTACTTTGTACTGATTGGTCGCAATGCTTGGAGTCAGATGACGTTGAATTTTTCTCCAGGTCGTTTACTGAAACATTTCAGAATGCTTTAAATGAAACTTGCCCTCTTGTGAAAAAAAGGTGTAGAAAGAACCAGGTGCCGGTAAAGCCATGGATAACAAGAGGCTTACTTAAGAGTATTGAGGAAAAAAATCGACTTTACCCTGAATACATAAATTCTCCCACATCAAATAATGAAAGTACATTCAAATCTTAAAAAAATCATCTTACAAGACTGATAAGATGGACGAAGAAGATTCATTTTGAGAAATGAGAACTGATGAGAGAACTGATAAGATATATATATATATATATATATATATATATATATATATATATATATATATATATATATATATATATATGTATATATATATATATATATATATATATATATATATATATATATATATATATATATATATATATATATATATATATTTTTATATATATATATATATATATATATATATATATATATATATATATATATATATATATTATATATATATATAATATATATATATATATATATATATATATATATATATATATATATATATATATATTATATATATATATATATATATATATATATATATATATATATATATATATATATATATATATATATATATATATATATATATATATATATATATATATATATATATATATATATATATATATATATATATATTCACAGGTGGGACACAGGGACACAACTACAATAACACGTAAAACTTGCAAATATACAATACTGTTGCCTTTTTGTTAAAGGGTCAAGGATGCCATGCAAATTCTCGAGAAACATGAACGCTTAGTATGAGTGATTTTTGCAGAAAAAAAGGCTGCTAAATATAGGTGTAGATGCAAAAGCAAAATAGCGAAGCAAATTGCAGATGAGCCAATCCTATGGAACAACGATAATTAGATTACGAGTGCTGCGTCAAAATTAAAGACAAAATGTTATTAACTGCCAATAAATTATAAGTTTAATTATACAGTGGTATCTATCATAGTATAGATGTATAGTAGAATGAAATCAGAAGCAATGCTATAAATGAGTTGCATAGTAGGCTACGTTTTATAGACCTGTCCAAAATTCTAAGCAAGCCTAACTATCAAACACTTTTGAGAAAATTTGCCTTGTTTTTTAATTAAGGGGAAAAACATCCCCAAAAAGTCAAGAGATCCTCATAAAAACCACACCATCCATTTAGCACATCAAAGATTCCTACTGTAGAGGATTCAACATTATATTTACAAAAATATGGAAATTTGTATTTTTTGCTATAAGAAGGATTACGGACAAGTGTTTTTCCCCTCTGGGTGATCACTTCAAAACAATGGTAATAGTAGATCAGGAGAGCAAAAATTTAACGTTCTAGTGAATATCGTAAATGACCGAAAATTGGTGGGCAATAAGTTCCCTCCCACAGCCAATTTTCTCCAAAGAAGTTCAATAAAAAATGTAAGATAGCAATTTTGTTCAGCATATTTGAAAGGTTCCATAACTGTGTCTCTGGAGATGATAGGAATCCCCATGCAACTCCGGAGGAAAGGGCCTTGAGTTACGGAGTGTCCTCATTCTATACACGTACCATTTATTGTTGGAAAACATACCGAATTTTTTTGGGAGGATTTTATTAGGGGGGATATTCTGAGGAAAACTTTCCATGGAGAGGGAGGGAGATTTGTCTGACCTGACCTGAAAACAATCATAAATTAAATAGAAAGGTTTTTTCAACTGAAAGTAAGGAGATATATTAAAACTTTAATTGAACAGAAATTAATCGGTATATGAGTGGGGTTGCCGCCTTCAACCCTTCGGTTCTCATGCTACAGTTTGACCTATTCAACAGTTTGACTTTTTTACTAGTTAGACAGTTTGAGTGAATTCGGAATCAGAAGCTTTTTATTACTGCACTAAAAAGCTGTAGTGCAAGGATCGAGGGATTGAGGAGGGGACAACCCCCCTCGTATACTGAACAATTTCTGTTTATTTTAAATTTAGATTTAGGTCATTACTTCCAGTTCAAAAATTATTTGTTTTACTTAACTTTTAAGAAGAAGGACAGTTTCAATATATACTAAAAAAAAACATTGATAGAAAACTAATGTGATATACAAGCCAAGAAATAATTTTAACGCAGAGATGCACATAATAAACATTGTCAATTGTAAATAAACAGTTTACAATCACGTTAATACGCACTAAGAGCTTGATCTGAACAAACAATCAGACACACAGTCGCTCAGACACAAAGGCTCAGAGAAAGAGAGTGATAGAGGCAGAGATAGAGAGAGAGAGAAATGGCTCATACAAAGACAAGGAGTCAAACACATGAACACACAAAGACAGAGAGAATGTGAAACGAACACCCGGTCGGACAAACAGACACAGAGAGTGTGTGAGAGAAAAAAAACACATTCAAACAAAACAAAGTTGGACAAACAAACACACAAAGACTGACAGAGAAACATTCAAACACCCACTCAAACATAAAGGCAGAGTAGGAGAGACAAAAAACAGCCACTCGGACACACAGGTAGAGAGAGAGAGAGAGAGAGAAAAAAAACCCACAAAGACACAAAGTCAGACGCACGAACACAATCAGATCGGAACACAATCACAATCAGAAGTATCCGCTCAGCCAGACAGGCACAGAGAGAGAGAGACAGAAACAAACCCTTACAAACACACAGAGTCAGACGCACAAACATATAAAGATAGACAAAGAGACAAGAATACAGCCACTCTGACAAATGAGCAGGGATATGGAAAAAAAGAGAGACAATAACACTTGTAAAAACACACAGATTCAGACGCACAAACAAACACAAACAAGACAGACATAGGGACAATCAAACATCTGCTCAGACAGATAAGCACTCAGAGAGATAGAGAGAGAAGATAGAGAGAGAGAGAGAGTAAGAGGTAGAGTGAGAGGGAGGGAGAGAGAGAGAGAGAGGAGCAAGGTGGGAGAGAGAGAGAAAAAAACGCACGTACAAACACACAGTCAGACACACAAAGAGAAACAAGCAAACATCCGCTCTGAGACAAAGGTACTTAGAGGTAGTTAGGCAAAAAGGGATACAAACACTGAAATTCACATACAAAAAAGAGACAAAACAGACATGGAGACAAGCAAACACCAGCTCACAAAAATATGCACAGAGAGAAAGAGACAAGACACAAAAACAAACACAGAATCTGACTTTCAAACACACAAAGACAAACACAGGGGAAAGCAAGCATCTGATCAGACAGACAGGCCGAGAGAGAGAGAGGGCCAAAAAACGAATAGAAACTCACAGTAAGAAACACAAACTCACAAAGAGAAACAAGAAAAAATATGCTCACATACAAAGGTACCTAGAGGGAGAGAGACAAAAACACAAACAAA